>NW_026889787.1:0-112500 GCF_033153115.1 Saccostrea echinata
GGTACTGCATACAGGTAAATTTTCGACACCGTTTTATTTGAATTGTTTAATTCAAACAGTATCATATCTTAAACAAAACTGTTTCTGGACAAATTTAAAACGGAAAGAAATTGTTTTCAAATGTAAAAGAGCGAAAATAACACGTAGCAAATATAACCCTGTATACAGTAATTGACACTTTGAAATGGACGTTTGTTGTAAGAGCAGGATGGCAGATGGCGATATACGAATTTGGCGTTACAAAGAGAAATTTTAGCAGGAAATAAAGTTCCCGAAAAAATCATGGCGTTAATGCAAGAATGGTGATGAATCGAATGGCAATAATTCGAGAATGGCTGTACATATTAATAATTTTTGTCTTGAGAGACTTAGAAAAAAATTGCATTTTTTTTAAACAAGAGGTGCCTGTCCTGTTCATAAAAATTCAAAAACATGTATTTCTGATCTATGTTAAAATAAAAAAAAAATTAGAATAAAATAAACCAAGATTGATGGGTATATTTAGTTATTTACTTTGAAGGAGTTTATTAATTTGTTTCAAATAAATTGATTTCTTTAGACTGAACTGAAAAAAGATAATTTGTATCCTTTCTATACATTTATTTAAACTTGAATTACGCATCGGTACGTGTGTATCCTTGTAGTTATGAATTATTCTGCATATATAAATAAAAATATTGTGAATTTAAACATTTTAACTGTCTTGGAATGTTATTGTTTTTTCTTTATTTTTTAGAAATAAAACTAAGACTGTTTCTAAATTTAAACAATAATATGCACACATTTCTATACCCCTGCAGTCTCCCGGAGAGCGAGAACAAAAGGACAGTTCTTACAGTACCCGCATCGTTATTCTTTACAGGATACACGATACGATAGGATACACGCACGATACGATAGGATAAACGCACGATACGATAGGATACACGCACGATACGATAGGATACACGCACGATAGGATAAACGCAAAACACGATAAACGCAAAACACGATAAACGCAAAATACGATAAACGCAAAACACGATAGACCTGATAAACGATCTTCACGATAGGATAAACGCAAAACCTGATAGGATTGTCTCAAAATGCGAAACGTTTTTTGACAAGACGAAAAGTTTCCTTTTTGATATACTGTAGTATGATAATTTTTATTACTTACAAAGCCGCAATTCGAAATGATAAAACATTTTGAATTTATCGTGATAAAACATTTGAAGTAATGATGCTTTGTAAAAGATACTTTTTTTGTCATAAAATTGATCGTCATCAAATTCAGACTGTAATTATTTTAAGATTAATTCCAGACCACTCTATGATGGGAATTAGGCGATTTTTTTGTGTAATTATTATAAAAATGCCGAAATTCCAACGAATCGTTAAATTTGAATTTTGAGTCGTTTAATTACGGAAATTTTTAATTTGTTGGTGGCTCAAAAATTCCGTAGACTAGCGAAGTTTTACACCCAAGTGCAATAAATTCACGAAACGCTATAAATATATTCATTATTTTAACAAATAAATTATGAAATTCATAACAAACATTGATTATTTTTACAGAAGAACATGTAAAAAAAAAATGAAATATTTGGCTTCAATATCTTCTGCTAGAAGTCAGCGATGTATCCAAAATCAGTTTAATAACTTGTATTTAAAAACTCAAATTTTACGGAAAAAAATACTAGTCATAATTTAGAGGGGAAAAAATGAAAAATTATTGTTATAATTAATTTAAAGCTAACGCTTTCTCCTCCAAGTTTTTACGAATTTTCTTTAATTTATATTTTATATAAATTAATTTAATATTTTTTTACGTTTTAAACTTGCTGAAATTGCTAGTTGCATCGAGACAAACTGTGCACTGGACTGTGATTAAATAATCTATCCTATATAAAATACATATGTCACACATATGCCGTGCACATACATGTAGAAATTATTTATTCCAAGTACATACATTGTATATGTATATATGAGGAAGGAGACCGGCCGAAAGAAATCGAATTTATTAAAAATTAATGAACGTCACTAGATATGTCATCATCTCTTAATCGAAAAAAATCGCATTTCCATTCTATTGTATTTATTCTGGTATGTTATATGTTATAGTCCTGCAAGATTAAGAAGGGAGCACGCAATCATATACCAAAAAATGATACAGTATACATGTACTAACTTGTGTAATATACAGTAGAAATATAATGCTTATATAATATTGCCCATCTACAATAATAAAGTCTTTAGCCTCTTTTATTTGCTTTTCAAAACATTTCTTTTTAGCCCCCCCCCCCCCCCCCCCCCCGCAGCCCCAAAATGAATGGTATTGCTTTCTACGCGTGCTTGTATTATATGCATTTACAATAACAGAATTTGTATCTATATAGACACATGTATGCTAAGCATACAATGTATGTGAATATATTAATTTATTGGGTACTTAAACTTTGTATTAAATAAATAACATTGAATGATTACATACACTTGTTTACAACATACTAGAACACACACAAAAAATAAATAATAAATCGATTTCCACAATATGAAAGTGGACTTTCGGATTGAATAATTTTCAATTATTGCTAGTAGACTTTGTATTGATTGCTATAAAACTTATCTTATATAGGACAACATCGACAAAATTAGACAAAACTTTGAAAATTATGAAAATCTTAACCCCACTTAAGGCACAGTCAGCGGAGAAGGGGGAGGGGGTCCATAACCACTCAAAAAAAAGGTCCGATTCAAATAGCCAAAATAAAAAATTAAATAAATAAAAAATTTATATTGACTTCTTCAATATAGTCATGTATTAAATGCAATCGATAAACACTAATAAAATTAAATTCAAGGTATTTACCAGTCTTGAGTATCACGGCAGAACCGGGCGATTTCTTTTATTATTATTATTTTTTTTTCATGTATCTTTGAGACGCCTTTAACAACGACAGACAACACAGAAAACCCGAAGATCTAGAAGTACATGTACTGTAACAGTACCATAAGCGCAGTTTTTTTTAATTTGATCACACCAATCACTTTTATGACTGTAAACCTATAAAAATTACATAAAAGTATACAAATCAACTAAATCAACGGAGTTTGGGGGACAAACCTGGCCTATATTTTATTTGATTCAATTATTCAATTTTTGATCTGTAACGGAATTGTACATTTACCAATTTTCTTAGTATAAAATCTTTAATTGTTAATTAAGTGTTGTTCATACAAATTATGAACAATATCCAGAAAATAAGTAGATGCATTTCATTGAACCCAGTAGGAGTCAAGGTAAATACTTGACACCAGGTGAGAGAGGAGTTCAGGTATGTCTTCGTTGAGTACACAAGGGCCAGTCATGTTGGCGAAGGGGGGGGGGGGGTCTTGACCTGACAAGAAGACCGTGTACTGATTAGTCAGGTACATATAGGTGTCAGTTCTCTTGTCACGGGGCACTTCCACCTGTCATATAGTTACGGTATATTTTAGTTCATTTCCAAGCCGAAATAGGTAAGTTGTATAATAAAAATTAGTCTGGTTTTCTTTATCTATTTATTTATTTTGTTTTTGTTTTGTTTTTTTTAATCTCTAAGTGCAGTAATTAAATATGAATGGCAAACAACTATATTATAAAATATAATTATCGGATGATGAATTGAATGGAGCATGTTCATGTCTAATGAATTGTCATTAAACTTGTAGATAAACATAGAAACAAATAAATAATGAAAAAAAAAAAAATAAAACAGAACAACAAAACTTGCGCGCATAGACAAAATTTATGTTTCCGTTATTGATAAAAAAGGATAAATCTAACAAAGATGCTGCTATTTTCCTTTTTATTCATTTTTTTTTTGGGGGGGGGGCACATATACCTAATGTTTTATGTTTCTATAATTATCAAAACAAAGTTAATAAAGATCTTGCTTTTGTGACTCTGACTGTATAAAGGGATTTATTTATAATATTTTTATCTTTGGCAAAAATATTTCTTACATGTCGACAAATTAAAAAAATATAAAGAATGATTAATAGATCGATTATTTCATGTTCAAAAATAGAATTTGACATTCGATTTACGCTCTCTACTTGGTCACGGTACTTGACATTTATTTATTTATTTATTTATTTATTTATTTATTTATTTATTTATTTTCTTAAACAAATATACCAGAGTTAGAATATTAATTTCTCTTTCTGTTCAACACTTAAATTGATCCTAAATAAATTAACAAAACGAAAAATGAACTCGAGATATCTCGGGTGTTTCTCTTCAAGGTAAAGATAAAAAGCGAGGGTTTCCGAATGCACACGATAAACGCAAAACACGATACACGATAGAACCTGATAAACGATCTTCACGATAAACGCAAAACCTGATAAACGCAAAACACGATAGAAAACGCAAAACCTGATAAACGGAAAACACGATACGATAGGATACACGCACGATACGATAGGATACACGCACGATACGATAGGATAAATGCACGATAGGACACGATAGAATTGTAAAGAATAACGATGCGGGTACTGTACCAGTAAATGTTATCACTTGTTTAACTTTCTCAGCAGGGACATCTGTCAGTAATTTTCTAGGTTTTAACAGCACCGGCTAAGACTGTTAGCATTTTTTACTAAGAATATCAGCACCGACAGTTAGAAGAAAGTCAGAAATTGTCTAAGTATCTAAGTAAAGACAATACATTAATATATTGTCAGTAACTGTCTACCTTTGTCAGTAAAAACTTGGAATGACAGTACATTTCTGGCTTTGTAGTGCTTGGTTATGGAAATGATGCTAATTTGCAATATAATGAGTCATCAGAGTCTAGATTGAGTGTCGATCAGTTGGAAGATGCAAATTCAAATTAAAATGTAGATTTGTCAAGATGTTTAACGGTACAAGTATTAAGGATACATTTAATCCAAACTTATGTCCAACAAACTACACTACAACAAGACAGAGACAAATGTTATGTTTCTTTTCTCTTGTACTGATCTACAACCCACTGGACAGGATTGCTAATTAACCAAATGAATGTAACTCGGGGCTATATTTGCTGAATTCAACCAGAAACATTTCTACTTTGGTATTTTATCCCAAATATATAATAGGAATTGTATTACTGAATTTAATGAAATTTTGTTCTCAAACATGCTTCAATTGTAATGTACAGAGGTTATTGACTTTGGAATTTAAATAAATGTACTTTACGGTTGTCCTTACATCAAACTGCTATTTAACGCAAATCTGAATAGTTATTACAAACAAGAGTAATTATCAGTCTAATCTGACAAGCATTGGGACGCAATTTTTTTTTCTAGAATAATCAGAGTGTCTGCTTTATACAATGTAGAAAACCTGGAAAATAGCAAAATTTGGAATCAAAAAAAGGTCGGAATTAACATGAAAAAAGTCTTTGAACCAAAAGTATCATTATTTTTTTTATTAATTATAATAATATCTAAATACATTTTGTATATACGTCCTGAAGTGATTTCTATCATAAATGTTTTTATTAAGAGTGAACGTTTTTGAAATGTAGACTGTAGAACATATTGATACTTGATATGATTCCCCTATCTTCTATGTTCATGTAACACTTTTTTTTAAAATGTTTTTTATTACATGTACATCTAATAGGAATTCTTGTAATTTTGGGATCTGAAACTTCTGACAGACAACAAATTCATATACCGGTTAATTTTCAAAATCAGCTTCATTATTATATCCATTCATCAATTCTTGTGTCTTTAGTGTGACAGAACGATTATTATTGTCAATATACATATCTATTACCACAGTCAACGTTAGTTATACTGAGTGCAGTATATACAAATGTATCATTGATTATAGATATGGTATATGTGTCTTCAAAAATTAAATATAAAAATAAAATTCATTTTAACTACTAAAATATCATTTCAATTACAGAGTATTTTAGTTTTAATATGCTCAATTTATTTTACATTGAATATTTATCAGTTGCTTTCACACAATTTTCTTTTTCAATTTCAGACAACGAAGAAACAAATATCCCTTTGCTTAATCTGGGTGAGAAATTCACGTTAATTTTCAGATTAAAATAAAAATGATAAATGTCCACATGAAACGGTACAAATACTATAAATAGATTTGATATCGATTTTGAATGAAGATTCTTAGTTAAGCATTTCGAAGAGAAATTGCGGAACACAAATGAAGATTGACAGTGTTTCAAAGTTTAAAAAGGTTACGTTAATCAGAATCTTAGCGACATTTTAATAGCAGCTTTTATGTCTTTGAGTTTCAGAGGTCTTCCTTACGTATCTAAACAATCTTCATTCCACTCTAAATCTACTAATGCAACATTTAAAGAGTGTTTAAAGAATCTTTAAGATAACTTCAAAAAATCGTTACGCTTAGTTACCTACCCTTACTGGGTTAGTTATTCAAATTGAAAATGCCGGATTTACACTTATGCATTGAAGGCTAAATAAACATTTCTTATATTGCACTTCTTAGTCAGAAACATCTTGACTTTCCCAATTTTTTTTACTTGAAAATGTAGCCTTTACCGCGAAACTTCAGGCCGGTTCAATGACGAAAAGTGACCCCCGTTTGAATATTGACCGGGGAAGGGGGGTCAACTTTCTACGTAGAAAAATGACCTCCGGTCAATTTCCTACGGTAAGTACAGTACCGACCGGACACAACCTAACACTAGAGCGAACCCAAAGCGCACTCCGGGTTCGCTTCCTGGGTTCGCTCGGGGTCCGCCTTCAGAAATTTTGGGACCGCTCTTGGTGCGCTTGGGGTTCGCTTGGGGTCAGCTCTGGGACCGCTAGAGCGAACCTGGCGTTCGCTTTCTCACTCACTCATGCGTGAAGCGGACCCCGCTTTAATCTTGCCGCCAGTAAGCCCCGACCCTTGTATATTCCAAATACAGTAGTGACATCAATCAAAGTTGTTTTTATGGCGATGGAAAACATGTACATGTAAGTGACAATATGGAGAACGTTGATAAATTTTCAAGAATTTCACCGTACTTACAGAAAAGCTATTGAATTTATTTTCGATGTATCGGATGGAGTGAAATTGTTAAGAATACTTTTTAAAGATATTTTCAAATCAATGATCATTTGAATAGTTTTTGTTCCTTACTTATTCATGCCCCCCCCCCCCTCCCCCGCCCCACTACATACATGTACCGGTACATACTGGAGCGGCATGTTAACAAACAGAATTCTAAATATTTGAAAATAAATAAAAACAAACAAGAAAACAAACAAAACAAGAATTTAATAGCTGTAAACTTAAGTAGATGAAATTAAGATTATAACTCCCTATGTTTTTTTTTTTTATTATTATTTCTATGAGCCCCCCACACACATCCCTCTCCGTACTCGACTTGTTTTCTATGGGCCGGTTGTAGAGAATTTAATTTCAAATAATATACAGTGCTCTCACTCTCTCTCTCTCTCTCTCTCTCGTAAAACTATTTTTCTGATTTTCAGCATTCAGGTAGCAGCAAGTTACATGAACATGTACTCTTCATGCAACGTGCCAAAGAACTGACATTTCCAAATTCAAAAATTGGATTTCTCATTGATAACGTTCCCAGATGAGGTAACTTAAGAGGCATGAAGGGTACTGTATAGGGGGAAAATAACTCGCGGTGTTAATATTCGCTATATTCAAGGTGTTAATAAATCCGTGAATTCAAGAAACAGTGAATAAGTTTTCAATAACCTCCATGTTATATTTGGAGATTTGAGAGTAAACTACGATAGGTATATATACGTGCAGTACATGTTCATTTCAGTAATTACGAGTCGTACTTGTCATTCCATTATTTTAATGATCACGCTTTACTTTACTTCAAATCAGCAGATAATAACCTGTATTTATTAAAAAGCTGTTTTCATAGCCAACGCTACTTGTTTCATCAATCAAAACACGTGGGTCATGGGTTTTGATAATCCGTGCGTAACTATGCTACCACGTGTATTTGTTACCTGCATTATCATGCATATTAGTTTTTATCGACATTTTGGTTTTAAAAAATCATTCAAATAACTATCAAACTTGCTGAAGATGAGGAAGGAAATTATTTTGTCGAACTACATTAACACATTTCTCACCGTCCAGTGATTTTTCGTCGCGATGTATTACCCCTTTGGAAACAAGATCTTGGGGTGTACATGCACTCATCATAATAGCATATGGGAAAGTCATTCGACGTTTCTAGTCAAGGACTTTTAATACCTGCACTTGTTTTAATTAATCTTCTATTAATTATTAAATCTAACTATTTTATATAAGCCTACCCTGTTGTTCGTGAAGTGAATACGTAACGCTGATTAATGTCGTTCTAGCTATGCTATGGATTAAACTGATATAGACAAGGTAGGTAACAATTCCGCGAATTCAACAAACCGCGATCATGTCAGAGGAGAGAAAAACGTGAAAATTACAACCCGTGAAATTAATCCCTTTACAGTATATGAAAGGTTCGAATGTAGGGGAGTATATATTCAGGTATACCGTGACCACGGAGACAGTATACATCCAGCTTGCATTGCAAGTGTCAATTAAAAAAACCCCACCGCAATTGCTCTTAGCACCCGCAATATCCCAGAGACAGGTGGATGATTACCGACAAATGTTGACCCTGGCTTCACTTTGAATCTATCATTATTAAAGTTTTAAAATTAAATACTTACGACAATTAAAGAAGTTCAAATACAGGTACCTATGTAGTGAAAAACATATATGTACGTTTTCGTATTAAGGATGGATTCTTCTCATATTTCTTATAATGGCAGAATCTTGATTTTCTGAATACTCAATATTCAGACTGTTTACACTATTTTAACATCCAAAAACGTTGGTGTCATCGGCCTTGATTTTCAGTCAAGGTCATTTGAAAGTCAGTCCTAAAAATAGTACTTTTACACAGAAAAGTTTTGAAATTTATGCATATGAATAAATTTTGCTGACTGAAAAAATATCTTTCACCATAAAATTAAAGTTGTTACTTATTTTTGATGACCAATTCATATGAAAAGAGCTGGTGAAAAGATAACGTGAAATCCTTTATATTCAATAAATATATTTAATCCGAATTTCCTCGATATTTTTTCAAAATTCTCAGTTTTCATGAATTCACATGAAATTTCATCTCAATTTTTACAATTGACCATATAATGTCAAATATTTAGATTTTTGTCTGATGAATATTCAAAGGTTCAAGATTAATTTACAAGGTAAAAAAGATATAGTAATCAGGCAAATTATCGAAAAAAAAAATTAGCCCGAATTTGCTCTATACTTTCTGAAATCTTCAATTTACAGAGTGTTTTTAATGTCTATAAGAAAGATTTTTAATCCCCAAAAATATATATATTTGGTGTAATTGTGACATAAATACATTCATTTCTACCAGTTATACATTCTATTTTTATGGTATTTTACACTAATGATATTCAAAATATTCATTTCGAATTTCCTCCGTCATTTTATTCTTATGAATGTTATGTTTGACAATTTTATAAAATACATCAATTTTCTAGTGGCAATTACAGAAAAATTATCAAATACATTCTTCACATGCACAGGAGTAATTCAAAGCAACTTAACCTTCAATATAACCAGGAATAAATAATAAACCTTCCAAAAAGTTATGAGAAAAATCATACAAAAAAATTTCACAGACTAGAAAAGATTTCAATACATTATTTTTGACATAAACATGAAATCAATATACATGTATAGTGAACATGCCATTCAATGCTTAATATATGAATATCAGAGGGACTAATATACATGTCTATACATGTATATGTAGTTATATACATATATGTCCCTGGTATTAAGTTATTATTGGATATTTTACATTTGTAAACTGAGTTTTGAAAACAACAAGCAAATTCAAAGAATTGTGGTCCCCCGCTTTCAATGTCTTAGTGGATGGGATGCCATTATTTATGGCATATTGTAACTGTCTTGTTTGTTTGTCCTGTGTTATCTGTGCATCATACAAAAAGACATAAATTATTGAATTAATAACAGTTATGGCAAAGACTATAGCTTCTCAAAACTACATCAAACTTCAAGGTCATGAGGTCAAATATCATAATAAAATCCAAAAGATCTTCTCACAAGTGATGCACATGTTAAAAAAAATATCAGAAACCAGAGTATACAATCAGAAAGGTCTTGAAACAGGTAATGCACATGTCAAATGTAAATACCATATCTTCTCTCAATCAAACATTAGTAGCAATGATAAACTTTTTAAAAATTAGGTCAAACTTCAAGGTCAAGGTCATGGGATTAAAAATCATAGTACATCTGGAAATGCTTGTCACAGGTAATGCACTTGTCAAATATGAATTCCCTATCTTTGCTCCTTCAAAAGTTAGCAAACTGATGAAATGTTTGAAAATTAGATCAAACTGGAAGGTCAAGGTCATGAGGTCAAATATCATAGCATATTCAGAAACATTTTGACACAGGTAATGCACTTGTCAAATATGAACACCCTATCATATGACATTCAAAAGTAATCAACAAATATAAATTTTTTTGAAATTTAGGTCAAACATGAAGGTCAAGGTAAAGGGGTAAAAAATTATAGCATGCTCGGAAACACTTTGTCACTACTAATGCACATGTTAAATATGAAAGCCCTAACTATTCTAAATCAAAAGTTATAAGGAAAGATGAAAATTTTGAAAAGTAGGTCAAACTTCAAGGTAATGGTCATGGGGTCAAAAATCATAGTACATTTGGAAAAGTATTCTTACAGGTAATGTTCATATTTAATATGAAAGCCCTATCTTTTGTCATTTAAATTTAATGACCAAATTAAAGAAATGTTAATTTTTTGAAAAGTAGGTCAAACTTCAAGGTCAAGGTCACGGGGTCAAAAGTCATAGTATAATTTCGAAAGGTCTTGTCACAGGTAATGAACAGGCATAATATGAAAGTCCTATCTTTTCTCATTCAAAAGTTATGACCAATTTAAGGTAATGTTAATTTTTTTGAAAAGTAGGTCAAACTTCAAGGCCAAGGCCACGGGGTCAAAATTCACAGTATATTTGGAAAGGTCTTGTTATAGGTAATGTACATGTGAAATACAAAAGCCCAATCTCTTCTCACTCAAAAGTTATGGCCAAGGTTAAAGTTTTTGTGACAGACAGACTGACAGACGAATGAGATTTAATGTCCCCTCTCTTTCGCGAAAGCAAGGGACAATAAATACCTACACACATTTATAAGTATATAGTTTGTTCAGCACCAATAAATATAACTCCTCAATGTGATCATATATTGCGTAAAATTTGCTGGAGTTTTAAGATAACAAAAAAGCCATCTATGACAATCAAATGCCCTTTGACATCTTTGCCTGAAAATGACATCCTTGAAATTTGTAACAATAATATGCATGCAGCTATCAAACTTAATTTCACATTTAGATTCAAAATACTTATTCAAGGATGAAATTTCTTTTTGAGAATTTGTAGCACAAACATTTATTGATCAGTGTCAATAACTTGTATTGAAATTGAATTAAAAATTACCTCTTGAGGGTTTCTACTGCAAATACTTGTATATGTAGTTCATATGTAAAAATCTAAATTTTAACCCGGCCACTACCATTTACAAGTTGTTGTAATGCCAGTACATGTAAATCTTCAAATTGTAATCTAATGAAAGATAATGCTTGAAAAATTCACTCTGGGAGTAAGATTTCAAATCTGAATCAAAGATTTTGTAAAGTAATCACATTCTACAAAGCGTGCACTGTATCGGGTACTTGGGAATCAAATAATTAAACATTATATAATTATGAATAAAACTATTTTTGACTGAAAGTTTCTGAAAAAAATCAAGAATGGAATCATGCAGCAAGCAGCAGTGACTTTGATAACATGCATTGACTTCCACATTTCTACAAAAACATTTCTTTGATCAGATAAATATGTAATTCCTGCTTCTGACATGATATATTCTGAGAAAATCTCCTTTCCACAGACAGCCATCATTCATTTGATGTGAGAATTTCTTGCTGAACATGCGTCCACCTGGTGAAAGTCCATTCTTTTTGTTGACCTATAATTTAAAAAGAAGTAAAATATTCTACATAGCAGCACAGATGCTGCATTACTTGATAGTTAGATAAAGTTGTGTCCATATTTCTTATACATGTACCTCAATAGTCCATCTGCCAGCACTCCATACTCAATCATCCTGCATTCTGACCTCCAGTCTTTTTTTCTAGGGTAAAGTAGGGTTGTTTTTCTCCTAAGAATTAGACATGAACATCCCTTAGACTATTTTTTTTAAATTAATGGAAATTGATTATAAGATTAAACAACTTATCTCCTCTGTATTTCATTTACTGATTTAAATGAATGAAGATATTTTAATAGATTCTACCACATGTATAATGTCTTATATTATAGTGTATTGGATATAAATAAATAGACATTTTTTATCCTAAAAGTACAGAAAAGTAAAAACAAAAAACAATAATATAAATAGTTTTTTAACAATAATGTTTCATTTTGCTCTATTTATTAGACAATTGTGTGTTTCAATATTATTGATATTTTCACATACAATATCAAGTTATTTTTCCGTTTGATTTGTACCAAAGCGGAACACCTTACTTTTCTAATAACTTGATGATTGTTGTGTCTTGAAGTAGGCTAGTAGGCTAGTTAAAAATATAAAATTTGTTGTAATCATATACAAAAAATGCTATTTTTGTGACTTATTATTCATAACCCTGACGAACACACGAAATATATCCTTTTCAAATGTTGACAAGTCGCGGGAATAAGCAGACGAAATATTGATAACATCTATAATTTCCGTGCGAATTCCCATAAAAAAATACAAACCAGCATGTAATTGAATTCAATCTTGCACAGCTGTTGCACATGTTTGTGACCTTCAAGTTCAAGCTTCCCTTTTGGCTGATCGGAATGCCCCGGACATAAATAACTATGATTTAATTTATCATAACTGTACCTGGTCTTCTGCAATGCTTCGATAATGTTCACAGTTTGTAGATTTTACAAAACAACCCTCTCGGGGTTTTCTACGGAAAATGATCTGGACATGTTGACATTCGCTAGCATACCGAACTGCGAATATTATGGCGATTGTCGCAAATCAAAGAAAATAATACGAAAAATTTATTAATTTCAAAAGAAATAGATTCAACATTACTTAAACTGACAAATTAACTAATAGTTTTTCCTTCAGTATAATTAAATATGAATTTTTGCATTTTACGACTTGCATAATTTATGGAGACCCATTGACGACGTAAAATGCTGACAAGAATCCATCCTTAAGGTATCTTTTCAAGTTCAGTTTACTTATGTTGATATTACGTATACTTTTCATGCACAAGTACAAAATGTACAAGTCTATTTTTTTATATAAAGTATTTCGAAAATTAAATGTAGTAAATTTAAGAGGTTCATGTACATGTACACCTATCTATATATCTATTTATATATCTATATCTATATCTATATATATATATATATATATATATATATATATATATATATATATATATCGACGTGAAAGAAAGTGATAAGCATTCTTGTGTTTTTCTGGACTGACTTGGGAAGTACTTACACAAATTTAAAAACATACACTGTAAGGTCTACATGTAGGATAATTAGAATTGAGAAAATAATCGTTTCCTATATACATGTATTTAAATCAAGCTATTTATTAAATTTTGGTAAAAGATTAATAAAAATATATCATAGTAGTTTTAAAAGAAATGAGATTTATTTCCAATTTACGAATTGACATAATGCACATTTATACTGTACAATGTACATTTATTTATCTATTTTTTTTTTTTTTTTTTTTTTTTTTTGGATGATCAATTATTCAGATGGTGATGTGGATAAATTAAAACGTACATGTAAATTGAAATAATAAAAAAAAAAATATTGAAATTAAAGAACGTACATGTTCTTATACTGTATCTTGAGATAATGAAATTCTATAATTTGTCGAATACCATTATTTTTTATTTTTTTTTTTAGTAACAACTGTTTTAACCATTATTATCTTCTTTTTTCTTTTATGCATTAAAAAACGTATTGTCTGATAAATTTACGCAATGTATATTTATATATTAATGGGTTTTAAGAATATAAAGAAAATAAATATGTTACTATGCATGTACCATGTTACCTGGATAATAAATATATATATAATGTATTAATATAATTGAAAAATAATATTAAAAAAAATAAAAATAGATTTGTAAATATCGCATGCTGTCTGGAGAATTAAAATATATAAATATAAAATCATGTTTCTAAAAAAATCATATTAATAGTATTTTTACACTGTACATTCACACGCTTTGCTTGTACAATGTCTGGATGACACTGGCATGTTAACTGGTCGAAGCGCTGATGGTCAACGCATTTTATCACTTATCCTGATACGCGCTGATTGGTTAATCGCTAATCCTGATCGACAGCTCTGTTTCGCAACATCGAACGCGCGTTCGCTGTCAGGGACCGCTACTGAATTTGGGGTTCGCTTTTAGCGTTCGCTCTGGGTGCGCTCTGGGTTCGCTACGGGTGCACTCCGGGTTCGCTCGGGGTCAGCCCTAGCGAGAGAGCGAACCCGGGGTGCGCTCTGGGTTCGCTCTCTGTTAGGTTGTGTCTGGTCGGTACTGTAGGGTCATTTTTGACCGTAGAAAACCCTTCCTGGTCGGTAATTCTACGACTCCACACACGTTGAAAAATGACCCCCATATAAATCTGACCCCCTAAGATTTCACTATATTATTTAATAAAACCTTTAGAAATGAGATGTAATACGCGTTCTTACAAGGGTCGGGGAGGGTCGGCGAAAGCCCAGAGATAACTGCCTCTCCTGATTTTTTATACTCTGCGATGTATGATAGAGAGGAAGCAAAGTATCTTTCTCCTCCTTAACTCCACTTCTTAATACTAGCATCATATACAATGTATGTGGTATGCTTTTTTTTGCTTACATTCCAATGAATATATATCATCGAGGAATAAAAATGCATATATATATATATATATATATATATATATATATATATATATATATATATATATATATATATATATATATATATATATATATATATATATATATATATATATATTATACAACACGGTATCTTGCTTCTAACTTTAATCGTAGTACAGTTAAGGTGCGCAATGGAAATATCGGCAATTTTTGTGATTGAAAATATATTCTTAATCAGGATGGCGATTCTTTTCAGTACTTTATTAATATCCGAGATATGTGATAATAGTTAATATTTACATTCAACATGTATTTTGCTTTTAAAGTGTGAGGATAGCTACGGCATTCAAAACACCATAACACGGACAGGGGGTCAAAAGGTTAAAGTATGCGTTTTTATTTTGACTTCACAAACGTTTAACGCCGTGGAGGTGTAATGTCATAAGCGAAAATCAGATTTCACGCTCACATTGAACAGAAGCTATTGCAATGGCTCTTCCATTAAATGTAACTCACCAGAAGGATAATACAGGGATTATGCAATAAAAAACACCTTTACAGTCAAGGCAAGGAGTTAAAAAATGTAAATATAAGCATTGAATCATTATTTTTTGAAAGATATAGTCTCATAACTGCAACGGTGTGCGCGTTACTCAATTTGTTTGCTCACACCGTTGCAGTTATGAGACTATATATTTCAAAAAATAATGATTCAATGCTTAAATAACTACATAGTGAGGACGATAAGATTTCATATTTAGACTTGTCACGTGATGCGGCAGTCATGTGATACAGCACATATACTTGCAGTATTGAGGTCACCTATAAATTTCACTAGTGCAAGGGCATAATCAAGTTAAAATTCTAAATTTAAAGTATAAATATTTTCAACACGCATCGTAGTTTTTGAAAAGTGCTGCGATCATCTATAGATTCTGCTATTCCATTGTTAAAATCATATTTGTATGACCGCATTCTGTATTTTTTGATGGTCAACGGTATTAAATATGTATAAAATTAATTCATTTTCAAGATTTCACCAGGATTGCAGCACTTTACAGATACCTTATTACTTCTAGAGTTTATATGTTAAAGCTTACTGTGATCCATTTAATGTATGCCCTTGCACTAGATCGATTTATTAAGACCCTTATATTACCCTCAGATGTACTTGCATACAAATATACGGCAGTATCTATACGGAATATATATAAATAAAGTCATAAAGAAGACATTGCATCCAAGTTAATGGCCTCTTAAATATCTTTAAATAACATTTTATTTAATTATAGAATACATTTTTCGTTGTGAATGTATTTCTTGATCCGCCTCACAAAGCATACAAACTGCGTCAGGTTTTACGAAATGACGTCACATCGACAAGTGCAATCCAATCAGTGACTTGTTTATACCTTGCTATGTGGAATTTAACTAAAGACAAAACAGCATGTTATCGTAAGTTTATATGTAGTTTGATGGTTTCCTATAGTTTAAAATAGCAAATCATTTCATTTTGTAGTATTTTTAAGAATTGTTGGTTTTGGATGATGTCATAGTTAACATTTCCCGTACAAATTAGGCTCCGCTCTCTTTTTGTAGCCTTAACTGTGCTGCGATGCATATTAGACTGAGGGGTATCATATCTTTTAGTCCTCCAAATACCCCTGCTCACACAATAAATTGACGCCATTTGGATCTCTTTCCTCAGTTGTTTTTTTTTTTTCTAACCCCTTTACCTGATGAAGAAAATCTTTGAGCCTCATTACGTGACAATATTGGAGTCAGTTTCAGAGTTAACCAGTACAGTATCAAGCAATCTGTTGGAAATATATATAGGTGGTATTTTTGGGAGGCGAAGTTTTGGATGTAGATGTATGGTGTTCTGGTGTCAAAATCCTCTGTGACATCTGATACAGGTTCGCAATGGTTTTCAATATGGTTTCCAATATTGCTAATAAAATGCATTTTCCATCTGTTTCGTTTCTTTCCTCATGTACGAGAGGGTACAGCAGCCAGACGTAATTGTCATTGTCGTTGCCATTCGTCCCAAGATTGCCTTAAACAAAGATCTTTGTACTGCAAATTGTAGCGAATGTACGGATTTCTGTATCATGCAGGACCCTAGAATCCATCATGTTCCATCCGCGAATGTTTCAAATATTTTGGATCCGCTTCCATGGTTTGCAAAAGATATTTTTTTCTCCTTCATAAAGTCAACAACTTTATTTCGTACGTCATTGTTATAGGATTGTACTCCAAATAAAACAAAACTGAATATTTTAAACAAACAATTGCCATCTCCTCTTATAGACACCGTCAATGTTTGAATGGAATTTGCATTTACATGCCGTCTGCGGTCAGTTTTGACAACATTCTTCACCTGGCCCCGGGATCATGAAGCATCTTAAGCTTAAGTCAAAATCTTTATGTTGTACTAAAATATTGTAAAAGTCAAGCACACCAAAATTAAAATATTTTTTCAAAATTGTTTCACAAAAGTGTTTTTATCTGCAAATTTAGAGATTGATTCAATGGTCAATAAACATTTTACAGACGAATGAAAATTTGCCTAAATACTAAGTCTGTTTCATGATCCTGGGGCCTGGTGGCCAAACTGTGCAGCGTTAATGTGTTGCCACTCATTCTCTACTGGATAAAAAAGAATGAGATCCGGATTCAGTTTTCTTGGTAACTTTTACTTCCGTTTTTGAATGGAAGCGATTCTCAAGGTTTCTAGTTGATGGAGTGTCTTCCTCTTTGGGTAAATCTCTGTTTTGTCAGCTTTTTTTCTGTGTTTCATCTGGTTTTCCCTGTGTCTTCATGTTTCATCATCTTTTGATTCCTGGTAAGTTTTAACCTGTTTCTATTTACTGCGCTTCTCAGTCCCTGCAAGTTGTATGTTCCCTTCTTGTTAATAGTTTCCACTTTGTAAGGACTTCTCAATAATTGATCCTGTTTCCCCCTTTTTATGTTAACTTCGATCTGCAAAGTTTTATTTTTAATGTTCTTATCGTGATGTTTCTTTTGTGCTTGCTTAATGTTTTCGGTTTCTTCTTTTCTTTCACGAGATAGCTTAATAAATGCATCAGGGCGCTGTTTCAACAAGCCAACTCAGAGAATTTGCGCCCCCCGCTTAAGGAAAAAAGAAGAGCATGCGCAGATCTAGGTGGTGTGTGTGGGGTTGGAACCCCCCTTCCTGGATTTTGGAGAATTATTAAATGTATACACTGAAGGAAATAAAAAATGCCAATATGGATATATAGATGAGATTGCTTATTCTTTGAAATTTGTGAAGAAGATTCTTTTTATATAAGATATTTTTCACACTATAATAGTGATTTTATAAGAAAGTCTGTACACGCCAGACGTCATAACTTCTTCATTTCATATGTTGATTACTATCATTTAGTAATACGAAAAAAACATTTTTAAAAAAAATACGAGATCGTCTGGGATTTGAAACCGGGACCTCTCATATGCTAAGCGAGGATTATATCTCTAGACCAACGAGGCGCTTCATATTGAAACAAATTAAATGCAAACAGCAAGTAACACATGCATGTTTATATTCACGTTAGATTTTGTCAAAATTTTACACAACACATAGTGTCTAATTAAGCCTTTACTTAACAGTTCAAATATATGTAATTGATCATAAAGTCCGCCGACAACCTGTATCATGTAACAACTTTCCACATGATCCTGTGCTAAAAATAGTGCCACGCGACTTTTAATACAAACAGGGAGTAACTCTTAAACTTTGAGCGTGATTCATGCCAATAAATTTTCAATTGACTTTTGAAAAAAAAAAAAAGAAAAATAGACAAAAAAAAAAAAAAAAAAAAAAAAAAAAAAACGGGGTGGGACACTTTCAGTGGGGCGAGCGGGGCCATAGGGAGTTATGGTATTAATTTCATTGCAAAAGCTCCAAGGCTTCTCAAAATATTGCCGGAAAGAAACGAAAGTGTTACATATACACACAGACAGAATTTATTAATTCATGACCATGACATTTGCCCTTTGGAACCCAAAATCAATTGGGGTCTCCTTTAGGCAATAGGGTGTTGTACATGTTGTACATGTGGTATGAAATTTCACTTGAAAAGCTCAAAAGCTTCTCGAGATATCGCCCGGAAATGAAAGTGTTACACACAGACAAAAATACAGACTGACAGACAGACCGAGATTAATATCCCCCACTTTCAATGAAAGCAGGGGAGAAAAAAATCCTCAGAGTTGTAATTCGCTGGGTTCGATGAAGTAGGAAAATCCAGTTCAATACATAATCTGGCTTCGCAACCATACACCAGAAAGAACGGTGTTTTCTTCGTTACCTCGTGTTGTGCAATTCTGTAGGCAACAAGCACAAATGGAAGTTTTGTATCCAAGTTATTCAGTAGTTCATTAACAAAAGGAGATAACGTAGACAGTGATTTTTACGGCCGATTTTGGGCAAAATTTGGCCCCAGGCCCCATTGAAAATATGCCTGAATTTTCCCAAAATGTAGTGGAGAAAAACTTAACAAAATATGTGATTAAATTCAGTTTGTTTATTGCATATTTCTCTTTGAAGTTCAAGCAGGTTTTGCTGTTCAGACATGTTGGAGTTTTCATAAATAGATAGTTCATACCACTATTGTTCTTGATATAAGTCATTAGATAATTCATACCAAGAATAGTCTTGATTTGTTAGAAAAAATATTTGTTACCTACTACAAATACACGAACAAAGATTTTTGATAATGCTTCTTACGTGACTGGGTTTTCTTACAAGTTTTTAATTTAGCCTAGTTGACGATGAAATTCTCAATCCTGAGTTCCCTAGCCCTCAGTCCCAAAGTACTGAAAAACAAACTGAAAGAACAGAAGGTTCGACTGTAGAGCTCCGTATGCTCTCCTGTTTGTGGATGATAGGGGGACGCAATTCGATGTTCAATTCCATAATCTGAACACACAGCATCGCTGAGCTCATTGAAGAACTCTCTGTATTGGTCGATTATGATGACTTATGCAGCAATATACATTCATCACCTGCATACGGGGTATATATCTCTCAGTTGATTCGATACGCAAGAGCATGTTCTACGTATGTACAATTTCTAAAACGAGGTAAATTATTGACAAACTAGTTGATGAAACAAGAATATCAGCTGTCTCGTTTAAAGTCATCATTTCGTAAGTTCTATGGTCGATACAATGACCTTGTCAGCAAATACAATTTATCATTGAGTCAAATGCTGACTGACGTTTTTCATACAAATTGTTAGGCCATTATTTACACAGAATTGTCGACGGATTTTTCCGTTATTTCCCGATCATGACAAGGAGCACACGGCGGGTGTGGCCGGTCGGCAGGGGATGCTCACTCCTCCATGGCACCTGATCCCACCTCTGATGGTTGGAGGTCCGTGTTTGCTCTGCTCCTATTTTGTATTGTTTGATGGACTTTTGAGCCTGAATACTGTTCGTTATCTTCATACATTTCACTTCTTTAACCCGTGAATCGCAATAAACCTGTATAAACTGTTCACGATTGTTGAAACCTTCTTATCTGCATTAGCTTCTACGTCCACCCATTTCAACACATATTCCGTGAAGACAAGTACATGTAGGTACATTATACTTATCACCTAGAAGGAAAGAAATATAACGCAACTAAACTTAAAGGGAAAACATTTTTACTACATGTATGTTGCTAAATAGCCAGATAGCCCCTATATCTTTGGAACACATTGGTCTATAATAGTGTTTAACTGAATTACAACGGAGGGGATATATTAATCTACAAGAGCGTAAATTTCAACCAGGTACATGTATTTAAACAAACAGTGACCGACTTTTTTTAAAAAACCCATTTCAATTTTAAGTGGCTTCATTTGTTTGGGCATTGTGTGTGTGTGTGGTGGTGGTGGTATTGGGAGGCTTTATTGCAGTTGCGTTAGCAAGCTTGCTAGGAATCACATGGTAACGTACTGTGGAGATTATTTAAAAGAATATATGAGATTTAAAATTTTGTTGCAAGACAAGCAAATGATTTCCCTTTCCTAGAATACTAGTATGTATTTTTTGTAGAATGAAAGCGGTTTAATACATCAGGAAAGTACGAAGTACAGTTAAGGCAACATTTTCTTTCAAAAGGCACCGGAAACGAGACACTTAAAATTCAACCGTCTTATTTTTTAGCAAGAAACTCTATTTGAAATATCTTAATAGTATTTAGAAGAGTATGTTCATCGCTTTTCAGATCGGTATTTTTTTTTTCCATCATGTGACCCTCTACAGTCACGTGGGATCCGATTTAGGGTCAAAATATGAAATGTCAAATTTAACCAAAAAGTGCAAGGGCAAGGCAAACAAAAAATAAACTGCACAATGTTTCAGTGTGTCCCTTGATATCTATCCTATCTCAAAACTGATGTTCATTCAGTTAGATTTCTGAGATATTGAAGTTAATCAATGAAAACAAACAGCAGTATTTAAAAAATAGGGTATTTTCATAATTTCATCGGAAATTATAAATCACCTAATGAATTACAAAGAAATGAGCATCACTTTTTAAAAACTATAGAGTAAAATAAAGAATTTAAAATAAAAACCTACCTCTTGGGTTGTCGCCTTGCCCTTGCACTTTTTGATTAAAAATTGAAATCTTGACATATTCATTCAAACGCATCATTGACCCAGCATGGGAGATAACTCTTTAGTACTTAATAGAGTTTGTGTACCTCACAAAGTTTAAACAAATAATACCTACGGACTGTGCTGGGCTTTTTTCCCCTAAATCAGAACGGGATGCATAAAAAAATCCTCGACTTTACTTTGTTTTGTATGACTTTGTTCTTTACGCTTCACAAGACGTCTTTGACACCTTCCGCATTTCCTCCATGCACAGGCCTCTGGATTTCTATCAATAAGCCGTTATATGATTGATCGGAGTAATATATATATATATATCTCCTCTATTATATATAAATACATATATATGTATTTATATATATAGAGGGGGTATATAAATAGCACTCTGATCAATCATATAACGGCTTATTGATAGAAATTCAGAGGCCTGTGCTCCATGATAGAACGTTAATTCACAATTATGGGCCCAAAATTTACCGCAACATCCATCATTCCCATGGTAAAAAATATTGAAAGATTCAATCAATTCTAATAAACAGTAGACAGGCCCTATCAATTAATTAAATATTTATAACCCCCTCCCCCAGTACACAAATAAAAAAAATCAACACTCAGTCTGACGGAATTATTTTTTTTTTTTTAAGCATATATTCTATGTGATTTTCGTAGTAGCTATCAAACCTTCTACTGTTCGGGGATTCTAGACTAAGTTAAAAGTTTTGTAGAACTAGGAGGAAAGGATTGGAGTGCTTACACCTGTAATCAGTGATGATTCTGTTCCAATATTTAGCGGAATTCCGCTAATTTGAATCCAAGAATCCGATATTTACAAGTGCTTTCCGATATTTTGGAACTTTCTATTTTTGCAGTGATCCCTTTCCAATTCCAAGTCCGGGTAAAAAAAAAATTCAAGTTGTTTAGCTCGTGTTTCGATCTAATCAGCATTATTCTGACGTTTCCTTTCATCTCTAAGTAAGGTAACCTCAAACAATAGGGATGATTAAGACGTCCTTACAATGGCGATGCGGGTTATTCAGCCAGGTCATGATGTAAAAGTTGTTGAACACTTCAATTTATTCACTCATTTTAACCTATTTTGGGCTTGCTAAAGCCCACATTTTGTGAGCCCTTCAACCCCTAACCTATTTCAGATATTTTAGCCAATTCACGGAATCATCACTGTGTAATTAATAACTGTTTCCCTTTCTATAGATCTAACCCCCTCCCCCCTACCCCAACCACCACCAGTTTGCTTCTGGCTCCTTTGATACCATATACCGTACTTGCATGTTAAAAATAAATTATTATACTGTGTTTACATCAGGTTTTTACTTCATTGGGTACTTTAGCACAAATCACATTAGAGTAGGGGGGGGGGGGGTAGTCTCCTTTTTATGAGTTTCTATCAATCCATGCACAAACAAGATAAACATAGGAAAAAAATTTGTAATCAAGAAACAGATACTCTGTTAAAAAAACAAGTGGACACAATATTCATGCTGAAATTAAGATCTTTTTTGTATACCTCAAACAACAAAATACATGCACGTTAAGGTTTCAAATCTTAATACCCTTCAAACTTTCACACCACTGAACAGATAAAAAGTCAAAGTATAATATTTGTAGAAAATATATTTAACAAACACAGCTCTTCAAATTCAAAGGCAGGCTGTGAAGGGAATTCTGATCTGGTGCAAAATTATTCCGTTCATGTTCCTTTGGATGAGATCAATTCTGAAAACAAAATGAAATACCATTATGGAAAGTTCATTGGTGTTGAGAAACATAGAAAGCATATACATGTAATATATATTTTAATTCTACTGTATTTATTATCTAATCATTTCAGTAATCTTGCCAGGAATATGTATAATAATTCATACATTTAGCAAATGTAAATGTGGAGCAAGCCTGTAGGAAGCAATTACAGTTGAGGGGGGGGGCAAAATTTTTAGATGGGGAGCAATATCAACTAACAAAAATTCCTTGACAAGAAAAATAAATAAATAAATAAATAAAATTTTATAATTGAGGGTGCACAAGTATATAGTAGCTATGGTTTTTATAGTATTCTATATGTCGGTAAAATCATTGCCCCCCCCCCCTCCCCCACAGTTCCTACACCCTTGAGGAGCATAACTTTTTACTTGATTGGTGAATACAGGTGCTGCCTGAATGAATGAATTGTTCAAATTGTTTGGGAGGAGCTACAACACAATATATATGTAATGAGTAAAATACATTATAATTACTATTGTATAATTAACCATGCTACACTTTATTTTCTGAAATATTATTCCTAATATAAATGGAAACAAACTTTTAATACATAATTTTTATGGGAAATTGAAACCTTTAACATTGGTAAGAGAAGATTAGTAGCTATAGTTAAAGTAAAAAAAATAAAATAAAATCAATATACTAGAGGTAACATTTATTCTTTCACCTATTAGAAACAACATTGAATAAAAAATATTACACTGGCATACTGTAAAATGAATGTGAATTTTTTTTTATTATTATTTACTAGTAGTGATCATACCCAGTGGAGAAATTGATGCATCTATTTTGATAATTCTGGGTGATATAATGCCAGTTTTATTCATTCTTTCAGCCTGTAGACAACACTTAGCAGCTACAATGAAAAAAAAAAATGCACATATAAACGATTTATAAATACATGTATATACATATAAGACTGACTTTATTTACATGTAGTCAGACTAATGAAAATTCAAATATTTTATCTTCAATAATATAGAAATTCTACAAATTTACAGCCTAGTGATCTACAGATAGATAAAAGTTGTAAGTAAAAAAAAAAATTAAAATATGAAGCACTGGTAAAAAACTGAAATCTTAAATTTCATTTTTTTGATAGGTATTTTTTGGATTGTCAGAGGTATAAATTAAAGTTAATAGGGTCTTGAACTCTTGTATTTACAGTGCACATACATTGTGCAGTTTGACTTCACATACATGTAGGCCTTTACATTACAAGTGTGACTGCATCTAAATTATTAGTTGATATCAATTCATGTCATGCTGTGCAATTTATATTATGTAACATGTTTGTATGACAAGAATTCTGTATATTCAGTGCAAATGAAATTGTTAAAAGTGTGCAACTACTTTTATTATGTGTGGTTGGTGGTGGTGGTGATGGTTGGGGGGGAGGGGGGGGGGCACAAGGCACTGCATTACAGTTTGTGATGGACTGTAATAATACATCTTACTGTACATGTACACGGTTATTTTTACATTGATGTAAACAATAGTATGTTTAGGCTTACATGTTGATACATATGCGCATACACACCTAAATGAACAGAAATGGACCTGGCCTAGGGAGGTGGTGCAGATCGTCCCAGTTTTCCATGATTTCCCGAAATAACGTCATCATCTTCTTATCAAATTAGATAAAAAAAGCTTAGGCTTCTTATTTTATCCATATCTTCTTTTAAGATTGCCTGCTTGTTGCATTTATCCACTGCATATGTCAGCTCCTGTCGCCACGTTTTTTAGACGTAAACAACATTCCGTGTCACCGAGTGCAAGCGCTTGGCTGAAGCCGAATGCAGGCAAACGACACCAGAAAAAGGGAATTATTTCGAAGACGTTTTGTTTTTATATAAAAGAAAATCACTAATGTTTATTTATTTAAACATGAAAATACAGACATTCATTACAAATTCTCGCAATCATCATTAAATGACTTTTTTGAGCTCTATTTCCTTATATAGATCTATTAGGGCGGAGCAACTGTCATGACGTCAAACCTCATTCTGACCTCATTACCATATTATCTTCATGTGTAGCTTTAACTGTACTGCGTACAGATTAATTTGTCATTTCCCAATTCAATAACCCTGTCTAATTACCCAAAAATGTGAAGAAAACCTCGTTAGAATACTAATGAATTCAAGTTGTAAGGTGTATTTACATTGTACATTTTCAGATTTTGGCTTTTGGTATACTAGCTATCATTGATTTGATTTATCTCTACGTAAGTTTCGGTTATATGCCATGAAATGTATTTATTCCAGTTATAGTAATATAGTGTCGATCGAACACGTGTTTGTTTATTTATATTTATACCAGAAATTAAATTTCAGTGGTTAGCTATTTTAGAGTTCGATTGATTGATGGATTGTACATTGTTTTATGTCCCGTTCGAGAATTTTTCACTCATATAGAGACGTCACTATATACCGATGAATGGCTTCAAACTTAGACCCTTTCTCGGCACTCATGATCAGGGCCATTAAACACTGAGGGATCTTTATCGTGCCAACGCCTACCGTGACAAGGGGCCTCAGTTTTTAAGGTATCATCCGAAAGACCCGAAACTCTCACTTCAAAGTGTCGAGCGCTTGTCGAAGGAACAGTTCTTACCTTTTTTCTTTTAATTTTTAAATCGATTTTAGATTTTGAACCTGTTAAACAGGTATTTTATTATGATATAGGCCAATTCACGAATAAAAAAGTACATAGCATTCGAAGGCTCTCTTATCGTGCAGTTAAGACGTGGCACCCACACACCCACCCTCACATTGATTTATATCTCTGTTCATATAACAGTAATATCTTTTCCTAGTTATTACAGAGAATGGACTTTACAGATATTGGAAGAGGTTACTTTGTATATGATTATATTGCTAGATAAACTGCACTCTTGAGAGCACGTCTGTACCCACACTCTGTGTTTATTTATGGTATAAATTATTTATGTTCGGTTGAGGGTGAACGAATTAAAACATGCAGCGTTTAGCGTTTGTGCTAACCGTTTAAAAATAACGAAATAACGAAAACTTGTTGACAGATTAACAGACATTGCAATTCATTGTAATGTTAATACTTTAAACTTAAAATACAAATGCATTGAATGTATTGAATGCATTGCATGTGTATAACAATTTTTTAAGAAGAGGCGTGGGGATAAATCAACTCTAATTCTTTATATCCTTTTACAAGGAAATTAAAAATAGATAGCGAATTCTAGGATGTATGGTCAATTCAAATATTGTCCCATATATATATCTCAATTTCAATTTTCAGTATTTAATTTGTATGCTTTTAATGCTTGTGTATTTCTAGATCTCACATTATTTGT
Organism: Saccostrea echinata; assembly: GCF_033153115.1. NCBI lineage: Eukaryota > Metazoa > Mollusca > Bivalvia > Ostreida > Ostreidae > Saccostrea > Saccostrea echinata. The sequence goes on from NW_026889787.1 coordinate 26,787, forward strand.
TTTTATCAGTTCATTTGAGAATCAACTCTCGTTAAACAATGCGCATATTGCGCAGTTTAACTTTTCCGCGATTCCACACAGCTTTTCCGCGAAAAAAATCCTGCTTTTCCGTGACAAATTTACTGCTTTTCCGCCATTAAGTTTTTTGTTGTTGCTTTTCCGCGACTTATTTTTGCATGTACCCCTTTCCTTAGCCCCGTAAAACCTGTCTACTTGCTTACCACCGTCTTCAGTCATTTTTTCATTACTGAGATTTTTTGGTTCCTATTACGGTGACCGTTCACGGTAGCTTAGTCGGTATAGGCTAGGTCCATGATCGGGGGGTCGTGAGTTCGAATCTCGGCTAAGACAGACCTAAATCGATAAAAAAAGGAATACCAACTGTTCCTTCGCCATTCGCTCAGCACTTTGAAGTGAAAGTTGCGGGTCCTTCGGATGAGACCTTAAAAACCGAGGCCCCTTGTCACAGCAAGAGTTGGCACGATAAAGATCCCTCATTGCTCAATAGCCCTGAGTGCCGAGTAAAGGTCAAAATTTGAAGCCCTTCACCGGTATATGGTGACGTCTCTGAGTAAAAATTCTCGAATGGGACGTAAAAAACGTATAATCAATCAATCCTATTACGGTAATACCTTTTGCATCGGTTGTAATTAATCGGTAAGACACATCGCCATTCTTTAAATCATTGACCTTTCTAAACAAATTCACCCTATCTAATACATTTGTTAACAAGATATGTTTCTAAACGAACAATTTGTATAATTTTTAAAAAAAATTACCAACCGGTGTAAAATATGATTCATTCAATTTTTACAACACTGTGAGTACCACAGAGTAGAACTCTAGGGGGAAATACATCTATAAATGCAGGTATATATCGGCAACCGTTTGATGTTCGGTGCTTACCGTGGCCATTCGAAAATCGCGGAAAGGAAGTATCATAACAAAAGGGATAACAAATTAGATAACTTATTGTAAGATTCAATCGCCATACAGCAGTACGGAGAAGTCGCAGAAAAGCAGACAGGTTGCGAAAATAGAATCGCCGAAAAGCAGGTCAGCCGCATATTTATTTATCTTTGATAACCATTGATTCAATTAACTCAAGTAATTAATTATTAATTGATAAAAACTTTTCTTTCATTCAGTAAAAAGTCATTAATTTAATTTCATTAGAGCGTAAAATTATTACAAGAAAACACTTCGATATTATTATTATTTTTTTGGCAATTTTATTTATGCATGATGTGAACTCATATTATAAAATATAAGAATTCTTAATGAACTACCTGTGCTAGTTTCCTGCAATGATCCATCTATATCCATTCTTATTTGCACAAATTTTAATGGCCTTGACTTTACTGGTATAGGTCTCAATAGCTGTTTTGCTTTCTTCAAGGAAGATTTTCTTTGGCACCGATCACAACTCTCCACGTAATTCTTAACGTCATCATATGATAGGCAATTACCAAATAAAACTAATTGTTCAGTTTTTGAAACAGTCCAACTGTATATCAAGTCTTCAAAGAGATTTTGATATCATTTCATTTTAAGTTTTATTAAATTTCTTAATATTTTGATATTTATACTTACTTCAAATCTCAGCATTCCAATGTATATGAATGTTTTTTTTTTGGCCTTTCATATTTGTCTTTTGCATTTTCTTTATTTACCTATTAGCTTTGTATTTCAATTTTATTCATTTAATTATTTATTTATTATTTTATTTATTTTTGTATCTTTACATGCATATTTGTATCGTGCACTTTTTAAGGTCTTCCGACTTCTTCGGAAGACCTTACTGTTTTCCTTCTGTTACCTATTATTATTATTATATTTCATATATTTCATATATCTCCATATATTTCATTCCCTTTTCATAGTACACACGATTTCTCAGAAACTAATCGACCAATTTCAGAGATTTTTTCAAGGATGATGCATCATTATATTTCCAAACCGTTTTTTCACTTTTTGAAAATCACTTCCGGTTGCACTTTTCGCTCGATTTTCTGACATTTTGTCCACGCTTTTTCTTAAAAATGACTCAAGATATAATCATGATTTATTCCGAGGTGATAGAATATCTCCTTGAGTTGTGTATTACGCCTTTTGTTTTTTGCATCTTTCACTTCCGTTCGACAACTGAAGTGATATGTAATTTACGGATTTTTTTTTTTTTAAATGAACATTTTTGAATAAAGACATATAGAACTTAAGTTCAAATGTATAATGTATAAATGACAACAAAGACCATCCATTGAAAGTACTTCCGGTTTAAACAGGAAATAGTCGAAAAAATAAAGCTTTTCCTTTAAAATCATTAGAAATGGTAAAAAATGGTTTGTAATTGAGTTTAAAGGGTTTTTTTTAATGGCTTTGAAACTTTTGGCGTCAACCGGAAGTGACCTCTTTTCTAAATTACATTAGAAATTAATATAATTTATTATAAACAATTTCATCATTAATTGTAAACCATTATATATGATTATTGTCAATTCCTTTGTAACCTTGGCTTCCTTGGAGAGAACTTATATAGGCTATGCCTGATGTCCAATCCAATTATGTGATTTGACTTTACATAATTAAATACTGTTTAAATTAAATTAATCATACGATGATGCCCAGTAATATCTTTCTCGTATTTCCTTCCATCTATGAAATACATTGAAAAAAATCTAATAAATGCGGGGGAAATAAGCAAATATTTAATCTAAGATTCCTGATTATAACTCAACTTTTCTACAAATATCATATTAGCAATACGATAGTGGGTTATTAATCAGAGGAATCTCGGATTATCAAATATTGTTCGAAACCAAGTACAACCAATTACTTTAGATTTGGATAGGGAGAGGACTCGCAGGCCATCAGAAAAGTGGCATATGCTCTCTCCTCCCTCCCTCCCCCTCTCTCTCTCGGCAACCACATTATACTTCTGCGAAATTTCAGACATTTTATTTTGTTATACACGGAATCAGACCGATGCTAAATATAAAACGTGATGATACATTTGCTTACCATAAAAATAAAATTAAAAAAAATGATTTATATTAGAATAAAATAAATGGTCGGGGAATGTTTTAAATCAATGTTACACTCATATTCATTTTAAGAAATGCATGTAATATATTTACGTACGTTTTATTAATGCCTAGGAGGCCAACACTTGCTGTTTTATAGGCATTGCTGATGACTTTTGAAACCTGTTCTTCTTTTACAACTCTAAATAACCATTTTGTATGATGATAGTGGAGAATCCCGTAGAATAGAACAAAATTTCGTCGAAAGTTACGCTCTAAATTTTTTGGTAAAAAATAAGGATACTGTTTCTTTTCCACGAAAAAGCGATATTTTGTATATGTTTTTGAGTCCATGGTGTTAAGTAAAATGACGAAAAGAAATGTTGTATTTGAAACTTCAAAGAACCACGCCTATTTGATGGCATCAGTTTTTATTCTTTTGCAAAGTCTTTGATGTTTTAAGCCTAATATTTTGACATTAGACACTGTTGTCACAATCACCAATATAGGGATAAGCTCTTTACGCTGGTAGAGAATTAAAAATAAACAAAACAAATCAAACTCTAGAGTTTGAAAGAAATTTGTAAATTGAAAATTTTAAGTTTGATTGCATTCACGTGACAACGATAAAAGATTGAATGAGATTGCATCGTCGCACTTGGAGCTTTAAATGCTGATTTGCTGACAGGTGAATTTTGGTATAGACAATGCAATTTTTAATTACAAATTTTCAAGTACGATGCTATTTCGCATATCTTCCTGACTCTGCGTATGAATTTAAAGCTATTAGTGTAAGAAGTAATTTTCTCATCAATCGCCCATTTTTTTCACGCAAATTTATTTACCTAGGGCTCAAAAAAGTACATTTTTCTTGTAACTTCTGAAGAAAAAAATGTTTGAGACATTATTTTGATTTTCTGCACATTATTTACCCTAAGTAAAATCAAAGAGGATTACAATTATCGAAACTATACATTTTATTAGTTTCTCTTTCTGACGTTAGCTATGGAAAATTATTTTGATTTTTGAAATAATGACAACTGTGAAGAGATATTTTATAAATTAGATGAAATATATGGCGATAACGAACAGTATTCAAGCTCAAAAGTCCATTAAACAATACAAAATAGGAGCAGAGCAAACACGGACCTCCAAACATCAGAGGTGGGATCAGGTGCCATGGAGGAGTGAGCATCCCCTGCCGACCGGTCACACCCGCCGTGTGCTCCTTGTCATGATCGGGAAATAACGGAAAAATCCGTCGACTATTCAGTGTGTAAATAATGGCCTAACAATTGGTATGAAAAACGTCAGTCAGCATTTGATTCAGTGATAAATTGTATTTGCTGACAAGGTCATTGTATCGACCATAGAACTTACGAAATGATGACTTTAAACAAGACAGCTGATATTCTTGTTTCATCAACTTATTGGTCAATAATTTACCTCGTTTTAGAAATTGTACATACGTAGAGCAAGCTCTTGCGTATCGAATCAACTGCGAGATATATACCCCGTTTGCAGGTGATGAAGGTATATTGCTGCATAAGTAAGGGAAATTGACGATTGAAAAGTTAAAGTCATCAGGTTTATCATAAAGCTTAGTTGTTAGATTACCATTAACGTCTTTTCCAAGTAAGATATCCAAATATGAAACAGATGTGTCAGACTCTGTGGTATCTTTTATCTCAAATTCACCAGGATATATCGTATCGACATAAGAATGGAAATAACCTTTGTTAATTGACAATACGTCGTCGATATATCTAAATGTCGAGTTAAAGGCCACATCAAGTGTTTTCTTCTTTTCACGTACAAGATTTTGGACAAATTCTGCTTCATATGAATACAAGAAAAAGGTCTGCTAATAACGGGGCGCAATTGGTACCCATGGAAATTCCAATAGATTGTTGGAAGACCTGGTCTCCAAAAACCACATAGATATTGTAAATCAGAAACTCAAGCATCTTTTTAAAGTCAACTTCAGAGTACTTGTGTGTACAATCAGAATGTTTTTTAACAAAATAATTTTGCCAATGACCAATGACAAGGTAAGTATATTTACGAGTTCCATTTTTATTGAAAAAGCAGCTGTCAATGATATCAAAAAGTCTGGACTTTAATTTATCGTGGGGAATGGTTGTGTAAAAAGTTGAAAAGTCGTAAGTTTTTAAGCTGTTGATTTTGGTAAAATCTTGTGATTTCAAATTTTCCAAAAGTTCCTTGGAATTTTTAAGTATCCACATCTGATTTACACCACTTCTCGAATATATTGTTGCACAGTACTCTTGAAGTTTCTCCTTCACCACTGTTAATATCTTAGTGAGGAGTAAAGATAGAGGCTTGGTTGAACATTTACTGAAACCCGCTATGTATCTTTGTTTGTAAGGATTTTTATGAAGTTTCGGAATCCAATATAAATATGGTAATTCAAATTCATTTTGGTTGTTTGGAGTATGTTTGGATGTGATAAAACATCTACAAATGCGAGTATTCTTGCTCTATAGTCATAGATCACAATTATATCCTATTATTTGTTTTCCTTTAATAGGGATAAAACATCGTTTTATTGATTTAGGGTATAAAGTAACCTTTTAATTTTATTATTTAAACTTTTAAGCTTTTACAAATGAACACTTCATATCATAAGGTTGCGTGATTTTACCCCTATTTATTTGCTTAACAAGAACATTCCTACCAAAATAAGTCTTTGGATAAAAAATGACACAGGTCATTTTCCAACGGGGTTATTTTTCTACAATCCGGAGAAAAATAATTCCAAGGCCATGATTTCTACAAAAAAGTGGGTCATTTTTCAACGTAGAATTTGAGCAGAGGTCAAATTTCTACGTAGAAAAATGACCACCGGTCAATATTCTACGGGAATAACTTTTCGTCGTTACACCGGTAAACGCTATGACATTTGTATTATGTGTTACAAAAAATTTCTATAGTAAACTATAGCGATACCTTTGAGACTATGAAAACTATAGTTAACTATAATGATAACTTTTACACTTTGATATATTATTGTGATAACATTGATAACTTAAAAATACTATAGTGATCACTATGAAACTTTGATTAACTATACTGTTAACTTTGAAAACTTTGATTTCTTATAGTGATTACTATGAGAATATAGTGATCACTATAAGGACTTTGATTTACTACGGCGATAACTTTGTGAACTTTGATTTACTTTAGTGATAACCATGACGCTATAGTGATCACTTTGAAAGCTTTGATTTACTATAGTAAGTTATCAGTTAGTAACGTCTTTGACAGAGAAAGGCGTTTCGCGGTTCCTCGTCTTGTGAAAGCATAGTTACGCGGTAAAAAAGAAAACATTGACAATCAAAATTATGCTACTATGTTATTAACAGAGTGAATTTGAATTTGAATTGATAGAGACACGTTTTAAATGAGCAGATATTGGACCAGGCTGTGTGAAATGTATTGGGGGAATATTTTGAGAAACTCATGACGCTATATTTTTGACGTTATAATATTATTAAGGTTGCTCCGGGGTGACCTAACATGCTGATTTTAAAATAAAGTAAATTGATTTCTATTAAATGGAATGGAATAAAACTTCACATATCAACAAAATAAATATTCTTACATATGATAATGTGCTTATATTAAATTTCTTGAAAGTAGTATAAAGAGGATTGACATTATCCACGAACTTTTCGAACAGCCCTTGCATATGTTGTCAATGTTAGTTATACTGAAGACAGTTTAAACAAGTAAACCATTGATTATAGACATTGAATATTCGTCTTCAAAATTTTTATATAAAAAAGTTTTATAATCATTATAATTATTATTATAAACCATCAAATCAATTACAGATAATCTGATTTTAAATATGCTCAGATTAATTTACATTGATTATTTATCAATCCTTACACTTCAATGATTTTTTTTAATTTCAGAAAAAAGAAGTCCTTTGCTTACAACTGGTGAGAACTTAATAATAAAAAATATTCAAATTAAACAAATAATAAATGTCCAAATGAAATGGTACATAAACTAATAGTTTGATATCGATTTTGGAAGAAGACTCTGGCTAAATTATTTCAAGCAGGAATTGTGACGGTACATATTTTCATTCTGTCGTCGGCGACAATATGAACCGACCCTTACTGCACATACTGTTGTCCATCGGTACATATTGAAATTGGACGATATCAAAAAATACCTAAAGATGAACGATTTTGTTCCCTTTGTGATCTCAAGGAGATTCAGGATGAAATTCATTTTCTCCTTGTATGTCCTCATTTTAGTGTACAAAGACTTGAACTTATAAATATTTGTAATAATAAATGTAAAAATTTTCAGTCCCTATCATATGATAATCAATTTCTTTGGCTCATGACTAATGAAGACCCTGAGATCCTAAGATCTCTTGCTAGATTCCTTGATAATCTACCTTAACTGAAAAATTTAAATATATTTGGGGATGTATATACATGTAGGAATGGCAATATATCATCTCTTCTGTTCTTTAATATGCATATATGTATCTTTCCAGCTACTTGACTATATGTTATTATTATATTACAATATGTATACTCGTATACATCTCTTGTAGATGCATTTATCAATGATTATACAATTAAGCACTGCTCATTATATTTAAGATCATGTTTGTTCTATCATTTGGATCTTCCTCCTTCTTTGTTTCATGTTTGTAAATCTTTTTTGCTCCTCCGGGGGCCCAAATTGGACTAATAAATCTTGTATCTTGTATTGTCACCGGCTGAAAAGCTACACATGTACATATTGTCGCCGGCGACATATGCGTAGCCTCACTGCACATATTTTCGTCCCGCATATGTAGATACTGATAAAGATAATAACGATGATGATGAAATGATACATGTATGATAAGGAAAGTTAAGGAGGCTAGTTTGCAGAAACACTGTACATACATTTACATATATCTTTAATTCAACCAAGTGCCTCCTTGTATTGTTTTAACTCTATGAAAATACACTGAGATCTATTGCATTTACAGTTTAAACCAATTTCATATAACTTCAATTAGCAGATTAGCAGGTTTAATGTGGAAGCTTTTAAAATAATTCTGACAGCCTTTTTCTTTTATACGTAACATTTTTATGCCCCCCCCCCCCTTCTAAAGAACATCAGTTAATAATAACGTAACAATCACACCGTTACAACGTTCAACTACCTGTCAGTTAAAACATGTCAGTTGAAACATGTTTAAAAATAATTTCCTAACATTGTAATCAAATTTTTACCCTGTCATATTCTAAATTTAGTAGAATTTGATCAATACTATGGAGATAGTTGCTCTAAAACTGAACATTTGTTTTATTTTACAATGCTGCGCAAAGTACTGCTCAAGGAAAACCCCAGTCGGCACTCAAAAATATGTGCACTAATGTTTTCTACGATGAGTCTGAGAATAAACCTTAAAGTTTGACATGTTTTAAAATAAAGCAGATGGCACCATATGCGTATAATTCTGGCGGAACTATTCTTATGGACATATACTTCCCGACTGCAATCCAGCAGCATAATTGGATGTTCAAAAACAGATACCTGTACCTAACCAAACATCAACCTCTTTCATGCCATTTAGAATTAACACTTTGGGACGATTTGAGCTCCCCTTCCCCGTTTAAAATAATAACATAATGGAATAAAATAATTGAGAGTAGACAGCTTAACACTGCCAGCATTCATTCAGTTTAATTTGAAATTATAAGACTCTTTTAAAACATATTTAAGGACATGTATATTTAAAGAAAAAAATATAACCAATATTAAATCTTAAATTAAACGTCATTATACGATAGGCAATTACTAAATAAAGCTAATTGTTCAATTTTTGAAGCAGTCCAACTGTATATCAAGTCTTCAAAGAGATTTTGATATTATTTCATTTTAAGTTTTATTAAATTTCTTAATATTTTGATATGTATACTTACTTCAAATCTCAGCATTTCAAAGTAGATAAATGTATTTTTCCTTGCATATTGGTCTTTTGCGCTTTCTTTATTTACCTATTCAGTTTTTTGTTTGTTTCAATTTTATTTACAAGTATTTATTTATTTATTATTATTTTTGTATCTTTCCATGCGTATTTGTCCCTTGCACTTTTTTTATTTACTTATTCAATTTTGCTGTTTGTTGTACTCTTTTAATCTCTTTTCATTTTATTGTATACTTAAAATATATGCTAGGTAATAACTCTTATTTATTATTTTTTTTCATTTTTTTTAGTTTACATCAAAAATTAATATAATTTATTATAAACAATTTCATCATTGATTGTAAACCATTATATATGATTATTGTCAATTCCTTTGTAACCTTAGAGAGGACTTAATATAATTTTATAGGCTATGCCTGATGTCCAATCCAGTTATGTGATTTGACTTTACATGATAAAATACTAATTAATTAGATTAATCTAAGATGACGTCCAGTAATATCTTTCCTTCCATCAATGAAATTCATTGAAAAAAAATCTAACAAATGTGGGGCGAATAAGCAAATATTTAATCTGAGATTCCTGATTATAACTCAACTTTTTTTTTACAAACATCATACTAATGATACGATAGCGGGTTGTTAATATGAGGAATCTCGGATTATCAAATACTGTTCGAAGCCAAGTATAACCACTTACTTTAGGAGATTTGGATAGGGAGAGGACTCATAGGCCATCATAAAAGTGGTAAATGCTCTCTCTCTCTCTCTCTCAAAACGCACCCACATTATATCTCTGCGAAATTCGAGACATTTTAATTCGTTAAATATAGAATCAGACCGATGCTAAATATAAAACGTAATTCTAAATTACTGTTTATTTTCCACGAAAACCGATAGTTTTCGAGTCCATGGCGTGAAGCAAAATGAATAAATGAAATGTTACTTTTGAAACTTCAAAGAACCACTCCATTTTGATGACATCAGTTCTTTTTTTCCATTACAAAGTCTTCGATGTTTTAAGCCTAAAATTTTTCCCTTGGAAGGAAAGTTTTGAAATTAGAGACACTGTTATCACAATCACCAACTTAAGGATAAATTCTTAAAGCTGGTAAACAATTAAAAATAAACAAAAAAAAAATAAACTCTGAAGTTTGAAAGGAATTTGTGAATTGAAAATTTGAAGTTTAATTGCATTCGCCTGACACTTGTAACAGATTGAATGAGATTGCATTAAAAATGATAATTCTTGACTATATGGTGCCTGCATTGTCGCACTTGGAGCTTTAAATGCTGCTTTGCGGACCGGTGAATTTTGTTATAGACAATGCAATTTTTAATTACAAACTGTCAAGAACGATGCAATTTCGCATATGTTCCTGACTCTGCGTATGAATTTAAAGCAATTAGTGTGTTCTGAGTCTTTGTCCTGTCAATTACATGTACAGTATATACATCATATTTTGAGGTAAAGATGCTGTTTAGATTAATGGCGCCTTATGTATTTAGATTTAAAAAAAATAAAATCTGCTATCATTTTTTCTCGAAATATAAATACTAGTACTTTAACGACAGATAAAGATGATATACCACGACTCGAGCCTCAATTCGGATTAGCTGATATTTCCATTAATCAAAAAAAAAAAAAAAAAAAAAAAAAAAAAAAAATCTCGGATTAGCAAATAAACTATGTAAATATATTAGGTAGCGGGATTTGTTTCCGAATCCTTATATCCGCCCTGTGAAATCAGTGAAATCAGTAATTTAAAAACTGGTAATGTTTTATATATTTTGCACACCCAAGTTCAAATGTGGTAGCATTGCAAATCATACTCAGGAGAAAAAAAATAATATGTAAATTAAATTGAGAAGCTTTTTTTAAACTGCAACATTAGTTTTTTTTTTCTATTGGTAAAAAATTGTTACATGAAACTAGAATGAGGAAAGACAAAACAACTGTTTATAGACTTTTGTAAATTGTTCCTACACAAAACACCTCTATTTTTAATTAATCAAATTTTTGATGTAAAAAGCCTCATTTTGTTTAGGCTTTGGTGGCACTAGCAAAAACAAAAGACATTAGTCAGGCCCGTAGCAACAAGTTCAAAAGTAGAAGGGAGGAGGCAACTTCCCTACAAGATATCTGAGAAGCCAAAGAAAGAAGAATTAAAAAAAAAAAAATAAAAAACCTCATTAACTGTCCAAATACTGGAATTTCCCAGTGATCTAGCTTACAGCAATAAAAAGAGTGTGTCTGTAGGGTGGGGGTGGGGGGTGGGACATCGAAACCGCGTTTTACGGGGCCAGTCAGTTAAGATTTTGAGATAACCACTGTTTGTGCTTCTAATATCAAAGATATTTATGAGAACTAATTTTCCCAGTAATATTCCATTTTTTCACGCAAATTTATATAACTAGGGTTCAAAAAAGTTACCACTTCTTGTAACTTCTGAAGAAAAATACGTTTGAGACTTTATTTTGATTTTTTGCACATTATTTACCCAAAGTTAAAAAGGATTACAATTATCGAAACTATACATTTTATCGGTATTAGTTTCTCTTTCTGACATTAGCTAAGAAAGTTATTTTGATTTTTAAATAATGACAACTGTGGAGACATATTTTACAAATTAGATGTGATAAAACATCTACGAATGCGAGTATTCTTGCCCTATATTCATAAATAACCATTATACCCTTGATATATTCCTTTAATAGGAATAAAACATCTTTTTTATTGATTTAGGGTATAAAGTAACCTTTTAATTTTGTTATTTAAACTTTGAAAGCTTTTACAAATGAACACTTCATATAATAAAGCTGCGTGATTTTACCCCAATTTATTTGCCTAACAACAATATTCCTACCAAAATAAGTATTTCGCTTAAAAAATGACACAATGTTATTTTTCTACAAGGTCATTTTCTACGATCCACACGAAGAAAAATGATCCCAAGGTCATGATTTCTACAACAAAAATGGTCATTTTTGAACGTAGAATTTTGAGCAGAAATCGAATTCCTACGTAGAAAAATGACCACCGGTCAATATTCTCACTTTTCGTCGTTACACCGGCATGCATCATGAAATTTGTATTATGTCATACAAAAAAAAAAAAAAAAAAAAAAAAAAAAAAAAAAAAATATTAAAGTAAACTATAGCGATACCTTTGAGACTATGAAAACTACAGTTAACTAAAGGGATAACTTTGACACTTTGATATATTATTGTGATAACATTGATAACTTTTAAATACTATAGTGATCACTATGTAACTTTGATTAACTACAATATACTGATAACGTTGACAACTTTGATTTCTAAGAGCGATTACTATGAGACTATAGTGATAATTTTAAGGACTTTGATTTACTACGGCGATAACTTTGAAAACTTTGATTTACTACAGTGATAACTTTGAAAACTTTGATTTACTATAGTGATCACATTGAAATTTTGATTTGCTATAGATAACTTTAGTAAACTATAAGTAACTATAGTTTACTATAGTATCTTTTGTTAGGGATAATACAAGTATTATAATACCGCGGTTCAAACTCGCCTTTTATGTTATCTCAGTCACTAAAATGAGATCAAGCTGGCTTTAATTCTACATTCAGATAGTACTATTTTGACGTCAAGATAAGCTGTACATCCATTTATCTTCATAAATCAATGTATTTTAGTGTGTATTAAAATAACTTGAGTATTATTTTTTTTATCGAGATTCATTTGCATTGTTACCTATCATTACCGCAACATCCATGTTCATGTAATTCTGTTTCTTAGAATTAGATGTGAGATGAATTCCTGTAATTTTGGGAACTGAAACTTTTGACAGATAACAAATTGATATAAAATGTAAGAGCCAGCCTCATAATCATAGTCAACATTAATTCTCTTTTTGTTTTTAACTTTGAAATGACGTGTTTTTTTTTCTTTTTGTCATTATATGTTGTCAATGTTAGTTATACAGAGGACAGTTTAAACAAGTAAACCATCGATTATAGACATTGAATTTTCGTCTTAAAAATTTTATATGAAAAGTTTTATTATTATTAAGGTCTTTCGTCATCAGCGGAAGACCTTCTTGTTATTCTTCGGTTTCTTGCCACTGTTTTTAAGGTCTTCCGTCTTCACGGAAGACCTTATAATGATTCTACTGTTTCCTATTATTATTAAGGTCTTCCGTCTTCACGGAAGACCTTATAGTGATTTTACTGTTCCTTATTAAGGTCTTCCGTCTTCACGGAAGACCTTATAGTGATTCTAATGTTTCTTATTATTAAGGTCTTCCGTTTTCACAGAAGACCTTATAGTGATTCTACTGTTTCTTATTATTAAGGTCTTTCGACTTGTTTTCTATTATTATTATTATTATTCCACTTTTCATAGTACAGGCGATATCTCAGCTGTGCGTGGTTCAATTGAAAAGATTTTTTTTCAGGGAAGATGCATCATGAAAATATCTCCAGGGTTGTCCCTCACTTTTTTGAAATTCACTTCCGTTCGCGGTTTTGTGGGAAATTTGTATTTTTTAAATGGAATTTGTCCGCTAATTTTCTCGAGAACGGTGGCAGATACGAAAGTGAAACTCACGGACATGATAGAGCATCACATGTAGATATGTTGATCGACCTTTATTTTTCGTCGTTCCTACTTCCGGTTGCGAACGGAAGTGAATTCAAAAAGACCAATTTTTCAACTTTTTTGTTTTTAAATGTTTTTCTATGGAATGTACTTGGTGAATAAAGAGTCTTATTAGAAGAATAAATATATAATTTGTTTTAAGATTGATCAACTCATACTCTAGATATTCGTCATATTTCACTTCGAAGCGGTGGTCCTTGCTAGCGCAATGGTTAGCATGTTGGATTTTAACGCGGGCGACCCCGGTATAATCCCCAGAATGTCTGTGCTTATTTACTATTTTCAGCTTAAATATAAATTTTATCTTCAAATTGATGTCTGGTATCTATTCTCTTCGAATTTTGTGATATTTGATCAATGTAACATTTTATTACATTTCATATAGGAATACAGCTACAGATACCGAGAATACATGAAGTAAAACTGTTACCTTTTGAGTAAGGAGTCAACTTCTCTGATGACATGATATGACTGATTTAAACTGGCGGCAAATTTTTTTTTCGTTTCCTCCCTCTTTTTTCAATTAAAAACGACATTTCTGTTTCGTACTTTTCACCGATTTTTGAAGGTTTGTTTTTGCAAACTTTATTGAAAAAAAACTTGTAGTAATGATGATTTATTTTTGAAAACCTGAAGTAGTACTTAAGAAAATTTGACGTTTAGGTATGTTTCCATTGAGGTATTCCAGCATTTTTTTTTCCAGCAAAGAGTCGGTCGGAAGACCACTTGTTGCCTTAGCAACAAGCACGCATCTAGTTATTATTGTTTTTTTTGAGCAAATTTTGTGCAGGCCATTTCTCGAAAACTATTCAGTAGTTTTCAATGAAACTTTCACAAAAAATGAGTTATAATACAAAATTTGTTCTTCACAAGTAAAATTTGGAAAATTCACTTCCGGTTCCAAATTATGGGCAAATTCCTGATTTTCAAATGGAATTTTGTCCGCGGCGTATCTAAAGAACGACTAAAGGTATGAACTGGAGACTTGTTAGAAATTATAGAACATGTCTTTTAGATTACCAGAATCGCCTTTTCGTGCGTCGTCAGTACTTCCGGTCGCTACCGGAAGCAAATTAAAAAAGAAAATTTTTTAACTTTTTTGTTTTTCAATATATTTCGATGATATTAGTACGATTAATAGAAACTCTTTTCAGAATGCATAATATATAGTTTGTTTGAAAATTGATAATAAATATTATAATTATTTTTAATATTTTTTTTAGACAAATATTATGCAAACGATATCTCAAGAACTAATCAGTGGTTTTTCTTTAAACTTTTAGGGATAATGCATTTTAAAAAGCCATTGTTACATTTGAAACAATTTTGGAAAAATTCACTTCCGGTTCCAAATTATGGGCAATTTCCTGATTTTTAAATGGAATTTTGTCCGCGGCGAATCTAAAGAATGACTAAAAGTATGAACTGGAGACTTGTTAGAGATTATAGAACATGTCTTCTTAATTTCCAGAATCACCTTTTCGTGCGTCGTCAGTACTTCCGGTCGCTACAGGAAGCAAATTAAAAAAGTCAAAATTTTCAACTTTTTTGTTTTTTAATATATTTGGATGATATTAGTACGGTTAATAGAGACACTTTTCAGAATGCATAATATATAATTTGTTTGAAAATTGATAATAGATATTATAATTATTTTTAATATTTTTTAGAGTCGAATTTGTCAACTTTTTTGTCTCTCAATATTTTTAATGAATTTTTTAGGGATAATTAAGGCTCTTATAAGGAATGGTCCCACAAGCGTAGTGGATAGCGTGTTCAATTTTCACGCGGGCAACCTGGACTCAATCCCCAGAATGTCTGGATTTTTTGTACCTTTTTTTCTGCTGAAATATAATACTGTATCTTTGAAAAGATATCTGGTATAATTTTCTGTTCGAATTACGCAATATATTTTTACATACAATTTACGTTTTATAGTATTTAATTTATGAAGAAGTTAAAAGGAATGCACAACGTAATAGAGATAGTATTATGAGTGAGGAATCAACTTCTTTCATAACGGAGAAGGGACGGAAGACCTTCTTGTTGCCATGGCAACAAGTTTCTAGTTAAGGTCTTTCCTCTCCGCGGAAGACCTTATAGTGATTCTATTGTTTCTTATTAAGGTCTTCCGTTTCCAACGGAAGACCTTCTACCGATTCTGTTGTTTCTTTTCCACTATTATTATTATTAAGGTCTTCCGACTTCCTTTGGAAGACCTTACTGTTTTCCGTCTGTTTTCTGTTATTTTTATTATTATTATTATTATTCTTTTTTCATAGTTATGGCGATATCTCAGCTGTGAGTGGGCAGATTTCAGAGATTTTTTTTAGGGAAGATGCATCATGTAAATATCTCCAGGCGCCTTTTTCATTTTTTCAAAATTCACTTCCGTTCGCGATTTTTGGGGAAAATTGTATTTTTTAAATGGCATTTTGTCCAGAATTTTCTCGACAACGGCTAAAGATAGGAAACTGAAACTCACTGAAGAGATAGAACATCGGATTCCAATATATGGAACGACCTTTATTTTTCGTCGTCGGCACTTCCGGTCGCAAACGGAAGTGAATTCAAAAAGTCCAATTTTTTAACTTTTCTGTTTTTCAATATTTTTCTTTAGGATTTACAGGGTTTATAGAGTGCCTTACAAGAATTCTTAATATATTTTCTATATCTTGATGCGTGCATTTATTGCAAAGATATGACCGATCCAAACTTTGTCCCACTGTCTGGGGTTCGAATCTCGTTGGAGGCAGTTAATCTTTTTTTCTCTGTTTCCCTCTTTTTACAGTTGCTAATGACTTCTCTCTCTTTGAAAACATGTATGGTAGTTTTTGCTGATTTTTAAAAGCTTTTTTGTCAGAGATTCTGTAGAAAACCTTTCGACATATACTGAATATCTTTGCATCTATAATATGTACTTCTAAAACTATTTTAAGGATTTCATTCTTGTCCCCAAAGCTTGACCTATTCAAAACTTGTCACCCTTTTCGCAATAAAACCTTAGTTATCACTACTCCTCCAAAACCGTAAACCGTAGAGATTCCAAACCTTCATCAGTGTCTTCGACTCATTTAGTACTCTGTTCATTTTGTCATTGTGAAAGCATTCTTTGGTCCCTTGTATGAGTTACTGCCCCTGAAAGTTTACGCTGCTTACATTTAATGAACTTTTTTTAAAACGGTGTATCCTAGAGAAATGGGACCAACTGTATCGGCATACTTGACTTTGACCTTGAAATATAGGTCAAGATCGAAGGTCAAGGTCATTTAAAAACATAAGAAATTCCTTATATGTGTCTAAAATATAGCAATTCAGCAAAAGACCTTGAACTTTTACCTTGACCTTTGACCTTGACATTGGATCAAATGAAACGTAAGGACATGCATCCAGCTCCATTATCAGGTAAAATCATAGAAAGTAAAGATTTCCTCTTTTTTGTAATGACCTTGACCTTTGACCTTGACCCAAAGGTCACAATAAGGCTTAAGGATGTGGAAGTAGTTATAAGTCTTAGTTTAAAAGAGGCATAAAATAAATAATTCACCCCCCCCCCTTCTTAAAAAAATCACATTAACAACAACGTAGAATATTTCTGTAAAATTCAAATCAGACCTCGGATCGACACCATATTTGGTACAATGACATTTGGTACAATAAAATGAATCTCTATTAAAAAAGCTTTAAAAAATAAGCAAAAACTATCATACATGTCTTCACAGAGAAAAATATCATTTACTACTGAAAAAAAGAGAAACAATCTCCCGCCCCAGCAGGATTCGAACCCGCAACAATACGAGAAAGTTTGGATCGGTCATATCTTTGCAATAAATGCATCAATCTCAATGATGAAAACATACTTAGAACTCTTAGAAGACTCTCTATTAACCCTGTAAATACCAGAGAAAAATATTGAAAAACAATAAAGTTGCAAATTTAACATTTTTGAATTCAAATGTGTAATTTGTCCTACATATATTTAATTTAACCCAAAGAAGTGCTTGTTTAAATGTTTCATATTTATTTCAGGATATTCAGTCAGAAACGTTAAAATCCGAACTCGATCTTTTAAGCTTACAACAAAGCTATTTTCAAAAAATTCAACATGCTCACAATATCGATGAATGGGGCTACAGTCCATTAATACATTTTCATTAGGGAACAGTAATAACGTTTTCTCACGCAGCACGACCCTTGTTATTAAGGTCTTCCGACTTCCTTCGGAAGACCTTATTGTTTTCCGTCTGTTTTCTATTATAATTAAGGTCTTCCGTTTCCAACGGAAGACCTTCTACTGATTCTGTTGTTTCTTTTCCACTATTATTAAGGTCTTCCGTTTCCAACGGAAGACCTTCTACTGATTCTGTTGTTTCTTTTCCACTATTATTATTATTATTTTTTTTTTTCTTACCGATTTTGTGCAGACGATTTCTCGAGAACGCCTCGATAGATTTTCACGAAACTTTCAGCAATGATGGCAAATTATCTGAACTATATGCGTTTTTTTTTATTTTGCCGTCGTCCCTTCCGGTCGCGAGATACGGCCAATTTTCCATTTTTAAAATGGCATTTTGTCCGCGAGTGTTCTCAAAAACGGTTGGAGATTGAGTCTTGAAACTTTCAGGGATGATAGATTGTGACTTTTAGATTTGAGAAACCTGTATAGTTTTTGTTGCCGTGATGTCCGTTGTCCACCGGAAGTAGTTTAAAAATATGCAAATTTTTATTTTTTTCTTATTGAAATGTTTTTAATAGAGGCAAATAGACTGTTTCGAGTCATATTATTTCCACCGGAAGTTATTTCTTCCGAACCGGAAGTAGTCGAAAAAATGCTCATTTTTCCTCGAAACTTTGAGGGATGATTCCTCCACACTCAGTGAAGAGTTAAAAGTCATTTTGACTACTTCCGGTCATACCGGAAGTGAATAAAAAGACCAGAAGTTGTTTGGATTAATAGATTTCACTCTTTTATGAGTTGCTAAACAATTCTGAAGAATTATTATGAATATTTTTTTACATTTAAAGTTGTTTTACTTTCTTTTATCAATCAAAATTTCCCAATCAAGATTTTATCAGAAATCTAACGGAAGACCTACTCGTTGCTCGCAACGAGATCTCATCTAGTTATTATTATTCTTTTTTTAGACAAAATTTTGTGCACGCGATTTCTCGAAAACTATTTAATGAATTTCTTTGAAATTTTCAGGGATAAAAGGTCTTTATATGAATTTTCTACAAAATTCCGTTTTTTGGATAATTCGGTTCCAGTGCCAAGTTATGGACAATTTCCTGATTTTAAAATGAAATTTTGTCCGCGAGTTTTCTCAAGAATGGCTAAAGATATGAACTGGAGACTTGTTAGAGATGATAGAACATGATTTCTAAGTTGGAGAGGGCACCTTTTCGTTCGTCGTCGGCACTTCCGGTCGCTTCCGGAAGTGATCAAAGAAATCATAATTTCAACTTTGCTTTTCTAAGTAAATACTTATATCAAATTAATGAAGTTCTTTTGTAGTTTCAAAATATGTTTGTCCCACCGGAAACAAAAACGTCAACTTCCGGTTATAAGAGAAAAACTACATAATTTGAGTATTTTTCTTTCCCAATTAATATCTTTTGAAGATGAAGTATTTGAAATGAATTTTTAATATGTTATTAAGACTGCAAATGTCTAGAAAATAATCCAATATCTTTGTAAAATTCACTTCCGGTCGCGTGTTTTTCTGTCCTCAAAATGAGTTGCAGTCTGAGCAAGATCTAGGAAACGGTAAGAGATTAAGACACCAGTCTTATATGAGCAACAGATCTTAAGATGTAACCAAAACCGTTTGGGTTCAGAGCGTCAGTCTTCACTTCCGGTTGTCGGTTTTTATGAGTAACAGACCTTAAAGAGTAGGCAAAACCATTTTGGTTATATGCATCAGTCGTAACCTCCGGTCGTCACAAGAAGAGATCAAAGAAATAAAAAAAAATTAAATTTTCTTTTTTAAATTTAAGTTTGCATCACTTTATTGCATCTCTTTCGCTCTTTTGAAATATGTTAAATTCCACCGGAAACAAAAACGTCAACTTCCGGTTTTAGATGATAAACTACGTTATTTCGATATTTAACTTTCTTGTAAATATTGCTTATCGATAAAGTACTTGAAAAGTTTTTATGCATTTTGTAGATACTTCAAATGTCTAGAGAAACGTCAGAGATTTTTTTCCCCATAAAATTCACTTCCCCATAAAATTCACTTCCGGTCGCTTGTTTACCTTTCCTAAAAACTAGAATTTGTTTTCACAATATAGATCGGCAACAGTAAACGACTGTAGTATTAAACTTTCAGGACTGATAGTCAGTCATCAGTTTATTTGAATCGTGAGAAAATCTTGTATCGTCGTTACTTCCGGTCGTGACAGGAAGTGATGCAAAAAAATGAATGGTTAATGGTTAGCGCGTTGGATTTTCACGCTGACGACCAGGGTTAAATCTCCAGAGTGTCTGAATTTCTTTTATCACCTTTTCAGCTTGAATTTACGTTTTTATTTTCAAAATCGGACGGAAGACCTCTCATTTCTCGCAATGAATTTCTAGTTATTAATATTTTTTTTTTGGACCAAATTTTGTGCATGCGATTTCTCGAAAACTATTCAGTAGTTTTCAATGAAACTTTCTCAAAAAATGCGTTATCATATGATCTTTATTCATCAAAAGGGAAATTTGGAAAATTCGCTTTCGGTTCCAAATTATGGGGAAATTTCTGATTTTTAAATGGAATTTTGTCCGCGGCGAATCTAAAAAACGACTGAAGGTATGAACTGGTGACTTATTAGAGATTATAGAACATGACTTCTAGGCTTTTCGTGCGTCGTGAGTACTTCCGGTCGCTTCCGGAAGCGAATTAAAAATTCGAATTTTTCAACTTTTTTGTTTTTCAATATATTTTGATGATATTACTAAAGTTAATAGAAACTCTTTTCAGAATGCATAATATATAATTTATTTGAAAATTGATTATAAATATTATAATTATCTTTAATATTTTTTAGACAAATATTATGTACGCGATATCTCGAAAAGTATTCAGTAGTTTTCAATGAAACTTTCAGGGAAAATGCGATTTAAAAATCCATTGTTACATTTGCAAGAATTTTGGAAAATTCTTTTCTGGTTCCATATTACGGGTAACTTCTGATTTTTAAATGGAATTTTGTCCGCGGCGTATCTAAAGAACGACTAAAGGTATGAACTGGAGACTTATTAGAGATTATAGAACATGTCCTTTAGAATACCAGAATTGCCTTTTCGTGCGTTGTCAGTACTTCCGGTCGCTACCGTAAGCGAATTAAAAAAAGTCGAATTTTTCAACTTTTTTGTTTTTCAATATATTTCGATGATATTAGTAAGTTTAATAGAGACTCTTTTCAGAATACATAATTTATAATTTGTTTGAAAATTGATAATAAACATTATAATTATTTTTAATATTTTTTAGACAAATATTATGCACGCGATATCTCGAAAACTATTCAGTTGTTTTTCAAACTTTCAGGGATAATGCGTTTTAAAAAGCCATTGTTACATTTGAAAGAATTTTGGAAAATTCACTTCCGGTTCCATGTTACTGGCAATTTCCTGATTTTTAAATGGATTTTTTTCCGCTGCAGATCTAAAGAACGGCTAAAGATATGAACTTGAGACTTATTGGAGAGCATAGAACATGACTTCTAGATTTGCGTATTTGTCTTTCTGTGCGTCGTCAATAGTTCCGTTCGCTACGGGAAGCGAATTGAAAAAGTCGAATTTTTCAACTTTTTTGTCTCTCAATATTTTAAATGATTTTGTAAGAGATAATAGAGATTCTTATAAGAAATGGTCCCACAAGCGTAGTGGTTAGCGTGTTCAATTTTCAAGCAGGCGACCTGGACTAAATCCCCAGAATGTCTGGATTTTTTGTACCTTTTTTCAGCTGAAATATAATACTGTATCTTTGAAAAGATATCTGGTATAATTTTCTGTTCGAATTACGCAATTTATTTTTACATACAATTTACGTTTTATAGTATTTAATTTATGAATGAGTTAAAAGGAATGCACAACGTAATACAGATAGCATTATGAGTGAGGAATCAACTTCCCTCATAACGGAAAGGTACGGAAGACCTTCTTGTTGCCATGACAACAAGTTTCTAGTTATTATTCTTTTTTTTTTTTGACCAAAATATTGTGCACGCGATTTCTCAAAAACTATTCAGTAGCTTTCAATGAAACTTTCACACAAAATGAGTTATTATATGGACATTGTTTATCACGAGCAAAATTGGGAAAATTCGCTTTCGGTTCCAAGTTACGGGCAAATTCCTGATTTTTAAATGGAATGTTGTCCGCGGCAAACCTCAAGAACAACTAAAGGTATGAACTAGAGACTTATTAGAGATTATAGAACATGTCTTTTAGATTACCAGAATCGCCCTTTCGTGCGTCGTCACTACTTCCGGTCGCTACCGGAAGCAAATTTAAAAAGTAGAATTTTTCAACTTTTTTATTTTTCAATATATTTTAATGTTATTCCTAGGGTTAATCGAGACTCTTTTCAGAATGCATAATATATAATTTGTTTGAAAATTGATAATAAATGTTATAATTATTATTAATATATTTTAGACAGATATTATGCACGCCTTATCTCGAGAACTATTCAGTTGTTTTTCGTCAAACTTTCAGGGATAATGCGTTTTAAAAAGTCATTGTTACATTTGAACGAATTTTGGAAAATTCACTTCCGGTTCCATGTTACTGGCAATTTCCTGATTTTTAAATGATTTTTTTCCGCGGCAGATCTTAAGAATGGCTAAAGATATGAACTGGAGACTTATTAAAGATGATAGAACATTACTTGTAGATTTGCGAATCGTTTTTTTTGTGCGTCGTCAATAGTTCCAGCCGCTACCGGAAGAGAATTAAAAAAGTCGAATTTTTCAACTTTTTTGTCTCTCAATATTTTTAAATGATTTTACTGGGGATAATAGAGACTCTAATAAGAAATGGTCCCACTAGTGTAATAGTGAGCGTGTTCAATTTTCATGCGGGCGACCTGGACTCAATCCCCAGAATGTCTGGATTTTTAGGTACCTTTTTCAGCTTAAATATAATACTGTATCTTGAAATGATATCTGGTATAATTTCCTGTTCGAATTACGCGATATATTTTACAATTTACGTTTTATAGTATTTCATGTATGAATGAGTTAAAAGGAATGCACAACGTCATACAGATAGTGTTATGAGTGAGGAATCAACTTCTCTCATGACAGAGAAGGGACGGAAGACCTTCTTGTTGCCATGGCAACAAGTTTCTAGTTATTCTTATTTTTTCCCTTAACTTTGTGCACGCGATTTCTCAGCAACTATTCAATGAAATTTTCAGGAATAATGGGTATCTATAGGATCCTGATACATCTTGGAGGAATTTTGAAAATTCGCTACCGGTGCCAAGTTATGGACAACTTTCTGATTTTAAAATGAAATTTGGCGCCCCTTTTTTTTCAAGAATGGCTAAAGATATGAACTGGAGTCTTGTTGGAGATGATAGTACATGACTAATAGGTGAACAGAACCACCTTTTCGTTCGTCGTCGGCACTTCCGGTCGCTTACGGAAATGATCAAAGAAATCGTAGAATTTCAAATCAATACACAACAGTATTGCATCTCTTTTGCAGTTTCGAAATATGATGGTCCCACCTGAAACGAAAACGTCATTTTCCGGTTATAAGAGAAAAAGTACATAATTTGAGTATTTTTCTTTCCCATTAAGATCCTTTGTAGATAAAGTAATGAAATGAATTTTAAATATGTTATTTAAACTTCAAATATCTAGAGTAATGCAAATATCTTTGTAAAATTCACTTCCGGTCGAGTGTTCTTCTGTCCTCAAAATGAGAAGTCGTCTGAGCAAGATCTCGCAAACGATGAGATCGTCAACTTCCCTTACTTATGCAGCAATATACCTTCATCACCTGCATACGGGGTATATATCTCTCAGATGGTAAGATACGCAAGAGCATTCTCTACGTATGTACAATTTCTAAAAGGAGGTAAATTATTGACAAACAAGTTGATGAAACAAGAATATCAGCTCTCTCGTTTAAAGTCATCATTTCGTAAGTTCTATGGTCGATACAATGACCTTGTCAGCAAATACAATTTATCATTGAGTCAAATGCTGACTGACGTTTTTCATACAAATCGTTAGGCCATTATTTACACACTGAATTGTCCACGGATTGTTCCGTTATTTCCCGATCATGACAAGGAGCACACGGCGGATGTGACAGGTCGGCAGGGGATGCTCACTCCTCCATGGCACCTGATTCCACCTCTGATGTTTTAGAGGTCCGTGTTTGCTCTGCTCCTATTTTGTACTTTTTAATGGACTTTTGAGCTCGATTACTGTTCGTTATCTTCATATATTTCATTAAGACACCAAACTTATATGAGCAACAAACCTAAAGATCTAGGCAAAACCATTTGGGTTCAAAGCGTCAGTCGTCACTTCCGGTTGTCACAGAAAGTGATCAAAGAAAACAAAAATTTCAACTTTTCTTTTTTTTAATTAAAAATTACATCACTTTAAAGCATCTTTTTGCAGATTCGAAAGATGTTGGTCCCACCGGAAACAAAATCGACATCTTCCGGTTATTAGAGAAAACTACATAATTTGGGTATTTTTCTTTCCCATAAATATTCTTTATAGATAAAGTTTCAATTTTCCTTTTTTAAATCAATACTTACATCACATTATTGCATCGCCTTTGTAGTTTCGAAATATGTTGGTCCCAACGGAAACAAAAACGTCAACTTCCGGTTACAAGAGAAAAACTACATCATTTGAGTATTTTTCTTTCCCATTAATGTCTTTTGTAGATAAAGTTTTTGAAATGAATTTTAAATATGTAATTCAGACTGCTAATTTCTAGAGTAACGTCACAAATCTTTGTAAAATACACTTCCGGTCCCGTGTTTTTTCTGTCCTCAAAATGAGAAATTGTCTGAGCAAGATCTCGGAAATGGTAAGAGATTAATACACCAAACTTCTATGAGCAACAGACCTTAAGATGAAGGCAAAACCATTTGGGTAAAGAGCGTCAGCCGTCGCTTCCGGTCGTCACAGGAAGTGATCAAAGAAATCGAAAATTTCAATTTTTCTTTTTTAGCTAAAAATTGCATCACTTTATTGCATGTTTTATGCAGATTCGAAAGATTTTAGTCCCACCGGAAACAAAAACGACAACTTCCGGTTATAAGAGAAATACTGAATAATTTGAGTTTTTTTTTTTTACTTTCCCATAAATATTCTTTATGGACGAAGTATTTAAAATGAATTTTAAATATGTGATTCAGAGTGCAAATGTCTAAAGTAACCTTAAATATCTTTCAAAAGTTCTCTACAGGACGCATGTTTTCCTGTTCTCAAAATGAGAAGTCAGAACGAGATCTCAAAAAAGATAAAAGATTAAAACACCAAACTTTTATGACTAATAGACCTTCTGGAGTAGGCAAAACCATTTGGGTTAAACGCGTCAGTCGTCACTTCCGCTTGTCACAGGAAGTGATCGAAGAAATCAGAACTTTTCTTTTTTAAATTTAAAATTGCATTACTTTATTGCATCTCTTTCGCTCTTTGAAATATGTTAGATTCCACTGGAAACAAAAACGTCAACTTCCGGTTTTAGCAGATAAACTACGTTATTTTTATATTTAACTTTCTCATTTATATTGCTTATTGATAAAGTACTTGAAATAATTTTATGTATGTTGTAGATACTGCAAATGTCTAGAGAAAAGTCAGAGATTTTTTTTATAAAATTCACTTCCGGTTGCATGTTTACCTGTCCTCAAAATTCGAATTTGTTCTCACAGTATTGCTCGGCAACAGCAAACGACTGAAGTCTAAAACTTTCAGGACTGATAGTCAGTCATCAGTTTATTTGAATCGTGAGAAAATCTTGTATCATTGTTACTTCCGGTCGTTACAGGAAGTGAAGCAAAAAAGTCAATGGTTAATGGTTAGCACCTTGGATTTTCACGCTGACGAACAGGGTTAAATCTTCAGAGTGTCTGAATTTCTTTTATCACTTTTTCAGCTTGAATTTTCGTTTTTATTTTTAGAATCGGACGGAAGAGCACTCATTGCTCGCAATGAGTTTCTAGTTATTATTATTATTTTTCCGCTAATCTAATTTTGTGCACGCGATCTCTCAAAGACTACTGGATGGATTTTAATGAAATTTGCAGGAACAGTGTGTTGTAAACTGAAGTTATTTTATACGAGAGAAAATTTGGAAATTCGGTTCCGGAACTAAGTTCGGACCATTTTCTGAATTTAAAATGACATTTTGTCCGCGGATAATCTCATGGACGGTAAAAAATATTAATGTGAAACTTCCAGGGATTATAGATCGTGATAAATACTAGCCAGTACGTGACTTTTCGTTCGTCATCAATAATTCCGGTCGCTACCGGAAGGAAATTTAAAATAGTCCAGATTTTCAACTTTTATGTTTCTCAGTATTTTGTAATGAAATTTACTCGAATTATCGAAATTCTATTCAACATACTTAATACAAAATTTGTTTGAAAATTGATAAATCCAAACTTGAGATATTTATCTGTTTTCAAAACTGAATTCAAATGCTTTTTGAAAGTAGAATTTCATTCCAATGTTTTCGCAGACGTCCGCGTCGAATTAAAGCGCGGACGTCCGAGAGAACATTAAATTCTATTGAATGTTTTCTCAGACGTCCGCATTGAGTTTATTGCGGACGTCGGAGAAAACACTGGATTGAAATTTTTCTTTGCAGTTGAATTTCAATCCACCTTGGTCTTTCTCTTAGGAAAAGTGTTAATGATTCATCTAATGGACAAATGATATTATTTTGATTTAAGTTTGATATAAAATTCATACAAATAAGACTTTTCTATCCAATTTTTAAAAAGTAATTTATGACTTTCCTAGGAGTAATGTGACAATTAAGGACAGGGGAGATGGCATTTTTGGAAATGAACATTCCGTTTACGAAATATAAATACTCCATCCTGCAAAGGCAATAAAATACGTAATCTGACATTGAATTATGGGCCTTAAATCATCTGATCTGTGAGTACCTGTAATAAATTCCAACTCTTTGCTAGAAAAAATGAAAAATCGAGTTCATGAGTATCCCTCCTCCTTGTTCTGTTTAAACGATAAAATATGTTCCTGGTCATCTCAGGAAAAAAATATATTGCCTGCAATGGCATAAAATGAACTTTGAGCAATAATTTTGATCCAATGTTTTCTTAAACGTCTGCGTTGAATTCTACCCACCTATTTCATTGTGATATTTTCCTTGATAATTATTTCTTTTAAAGTGCGCATTTCCTGTGTGTTACACTATTACAAGCATATATAAATATCTTGAATTGCACGCAATAATACAAGGATGGAGAATAGGACGGAAGACCTATCGTTGCTCGCAACGAGTTTCTAGTATTCTTAAGGTTAAGGTCATTTAAAAACATAAGAAATTCCTTTTATGGGTGTAAAATATAGCAATTCAACAAATGACCTTGAACTTTGATCTTGACTTTGGGTGAAATATAAAAGTAAGGACATGCATCCAGTTCGGGTATCAAGTTAAAATATAGAAAAATAAAGATTTGGTTTTTTAATGACCTTGACCTTTGACCTTGATACAAAGTCACAATCAGGCTTAAGGATGTGGAGGTAGTTGCAATTTTTAGTTTAAAGGAATCATAAATAAAAAAATTCATCCATCCCCCCTTTAAAAAAATCACATCAACAACAACGTGGAATATTTCTCTAAAATTCAAACCAGACCTCGGATCGACACCAGATTTGGTACAAATGTAGTATAGACCTCAGAGAAACTTTCTTGAAAGTTTTACGGTGAGTCTTATAAGTTTAAAGAAGTTATGAATTTTAACGGCAAAAACTACAAGTTCTGTTGTGTTTGAAATTGAAGTGTAGGTGATCGAAGAAATGATCTAAACCTTTTATCGGCTATTTCTTCAGATGTCGTTAGTAGCATTCAATTCTCCTGATATAATACAACTTTTTAATACCAAGCATTCTTTCTTTCCTTTACACTTGGAATTTATTTGATTTTCATTTAGAATTAACCAGTTTCTAGAAATAGCGATTTTTGTATAATAAAAACAATTTTCGCTTTCATTGTCGTGTTTCCCTTCTAAAATGCATGTTGGGAGTTTAATTTGTCCTACATATATTTAATTTAACCCATAGAAATGCTTATTAAAATGTTTCATATTTATTTCAGGATATTCAGTCACACTCTCTACCATCGGCTCATACATTAACCTCTGTCGTTGGCTCGTGTATATCACAGTGATAAGCATGAGAAATAGTGCGTTTGTTTTAATTCATTATTAGTATATATATGCGTTAATGATAGTCCTTGAAGATAAATATTTACTAAATAGATCTTAAACTATTAGTTTAATTTGAAATAATCTTTGAAATGTTATGTATTTTACGTTATGTCAAAAATCTTGACGCGAGCCCATTGCAGAGGTGTCTGAGAGAGGAACGAACAACAACTCTGCATAGGAGAATGATTCAGTCAGAAATGTTAAAATCCGAACCCGATCTTTTAAGCTTTCAACGAAGCTATTTACAAAAAAAATCAGCATGCTCACAATATCAATGAATCGGGGTACAGTCTAATAATATTTTTTCGTTAGGCGACAGAGCTAACGTTTTCTCACGCAGCCCGTCCCTTCTTATTGTATACACTGCTTGCAAGTTCAGGAACTATTGCCTTTTACGGTACTTCTTTCTTCCCCTACCGATTCTAGAAATACCCCTGCATTCATTCTACTCCTAAACAATTTAACTTATTAATGTTATCAGAATGCGTGGCCTAATGGTAAGCGCACCTGCCTTTCAAACCAAGGGTTTTGGGTTCGATCCCTGTTGGAGGAGATTTTTTTTTCCTTTCTTTTTTTTTAATTTTTTGCATTTTTCTTCTTTTTTTAAAACCAAATGACACTAGTAATTCTACTGTTTCTTATTATTAAGGTCTTCCTTCTCAACGGAAGACCTTTTTATTATTCTGTTCTTTCTTTTCAACTTTTTAAGGTATTCCGTCTTCATCGGAAGACCTTCTTGTTATTCTTAGGTTTCTTTTTCACTATTTTATTATTATTATTATTATTATTTACCAATTTTGTGCACGCGAGTTCTCGGAAACGGCTCGATGGAACTTTCAACATGAAACTTTCAGGTCTGATGGAACATTAGAAAATCTAGACACATATATTTTTTGTTTTGATGACGTCACTTCCGGTTTGGAGATTTCCGCGATTTTGTAATTTTTACAGAGCCACTCTGTCCCGCAGTGTTTGCAAAAACCGCTGAACATAGAAGTATGAAATTTTCAGTGATGATAGAGCAACCTATGGAGAAGTGAATTTTGTATATCATTAAACCCGGAAGTACGAAGCGACGACGCTCGCTATGGCCCGAAAATAGTCATATGGAGAATTTCAGAATTTCTAACACTTTTTCTACAATATCTCCTTACCTGTCAATATTTTGTTAAGACATACAGAAAAGAATATCAACAAAACGGGACTGGCCCCTTCAATTAAGGAGCTAGAGGGGCCAAACTTTTTTTTCCCGATATCTCAAAAAGTATTGACAATTTGTACAGTATTAAAAAAGGAAAGTTGTTCAGGAAAACAGATAGCAGCTGAGGCGATCATCAAAAGTCGTCCAAATGAGGTCACTTCCGGTCACACCGGAAGTAATGGTAACTGGCTCATTCTTGCTCATATGACCGTAGATGTCTCTCGATCTCGATATCATCTCCTTGAAATTTAGACGGAAGACTTATTTGTTGCTTTGCAACAAGCTCATCTAGTTAAGGTCTTCCGTCTTTACGGAAGACCTTATAGTGATTCTACTGTTTCTTCTTCTTATTATTATTACTATTATTAAGGTCTTCCATTTTCACGGAAGACCTTATAGTGATTCTACTGTTTCTTATTAGGTCTTCCGTTTTCAACTTCCGGTTAGAAGAGAAAACTACATAATTTGAGCAATTTTCTTTCCCATTAATATCTTTTGTAGATAAAGTATTTGAAATGAATTTTAAATATGTTATTCAAACTAAAAATGTCTAGAGTAACGTCAAATATCTTTGTAAAATTTACTTCCGGTCTCGTGTTTTCCTGTCCTCAAAATGAGAAGTTGTGTGAGGAACATCTCGGAAACGGTAAGAGATTATGACACCAAACTTTTATGAGCAACAGACCTTAAGATGTAGGCAAAACCATTTGGGTTAAGAGCGTCAGCCGTCACTTCCGGTCGTCACAGGAAGTGATGAAAGAAAACGAAAATTTCAACTTTTCTTTTTTTAATTAAAAATTGCATCACGTTATTGCATCTTTTTCGCAGATTCGAAAGATGTTCGTCTCACCAGAAAAAAAAAAACGACAACTTCCGGTCATAAGAGAAAAACTACATAATTTGAGTATTTTTCTTTACCATAAATATTCTTTATAGATTAAGTTTTTGAAATGAATCTTAAATATGTCATTCAGAGTGCAAATGTCTAGAGTAACCTTCAATATTTTTCAAAAATTCACTTCCGGGGGCGTGTTTTCCTGTCCTTAAAATGAGAAGATTTCTGCGCGAGATCTCAAAAAAGATAAAAGATTAAAACACCAAACTTTTATGAGTAATAGACCTTCTGGAGTAGGCAAAACCATTTGGGTTAAACGCGTCAGTCGTCACTTCCACTTGCTACAGGAAGTGATCCAAAAAATCAAAAATTTTAACTTTTCTTTTTTAAATTAAAAGTTGCATCACTTTATTGCATCTCTTTCGCTGTTTTGAAATATGTTTGATTCAACCGGAAACAAATATGTCAACTTCCGGTTTCAGGAGATAAACTACGTTAATTTTATATTTAACTTTCTCATTAATATTACTCATTGATAAAGTACTTGAAATAATTTTATGTATGTTGTAGATACTGTAAATGTCTAAAGAAAAGTCGGAGATTTTTATAAAATTCACTTCCGGTTGCATGTTTACCTGTCCTTGAAATTAGAATTTGTTCTCACAATATTGCTCGGCAACAATAAAAGACTGAAGTCTAAAATTTTCAGGACTGATAGTCAGTCATCAGTTTATTTGAATCGTAAAATAATCTTGTATCGCCGTTACTTTCAATCGTGACAGGAAGTGATGCAAAAAGGTGAATGGTGAATGGTTAGCACGTTGGATTTTTTCGCTGACAACCAGGGTTAAATCTTCAGAGTGTCTGAATTTCTTTTATCACTTTTTAGCTTGAATTTTCGTGTTTTTTTTTTTAAAGAATCGAACGGAAGACCTCTCATTGCTCGCAATGAGTTTCTAGTTATTATTATTATTTTTCTGACATCTTATTTTGTGCACGCGATTTCTCAAAGACTACTGGATGGATTTTAATGAAATTTGCAGGAACAATGTACTGTAATCTGAAGTTATTTTATCCGAGAGAATTTTTGCAAATTCCTTTCCGGTGCCAAGTTACGGACCATTTTCTGAATTTAAAATGACATTTTGTCCACGGATAATCTCAAGAACGGTAAAAGATATCAATGTGAAACTTATAGATCGTGATAAATACTAGCCGGGACGTGATTTTTTGTTCGTCGTCATTACTTCCGGTCGTTAGCAGATGCAAATTTAAAAAGTTGATTTGTTTTAACTCTTTTGATTTTCAATACTTTTCATTGATAGTAGTAGTATTAATAGAGGCACTTCTGAATGCTTAATATATAATTTGTTTTCAAACTGATAAATCTAAACTCTAGATATTCACATTTAAAAATTTGAAGCGGGTCCAAAATGGCGGTTGTCTTTGTAAACTCCGACGAGCAGGTCGGCACTCGGAGCTCCTCGGGTGGTTCGTTCCTCGAACACTAACCTCGGACGTCAATGATATTCTACCATGTTGCTGAGACAGTCGTGTGATCTTATTTGAAATTCCTCCAAATGGTATACCTTTGAAGTCTAAGTTACTTTGAAGCACGCCCAACACTATGTTTTGCTTTCAAAGACTACTTGCATGATGTTGTGATCAAAACCAATATCAAAGGAAGAATTAGACAAGAGAAAAAAAAATGTTTGAAGAACTTTATGCAGAGTAATATGTGAAATGAGTTACAAGGCTGTTTCCGGCGGAGAAGTATAATCGATTTGATGCATATTTCTCCACCAATCACTTCCGAGGTTTGTATGGAACGTAGCGGAGTCAGTCGAGGACTGCCGATTGGCAGGTTAGAGTTTACGGAGACAGCCGAGCGTCTTGTTGAACGAAACTACCATAAGGATCAATGAAATATGAAGGAATTGTTGGATCTTTCAGATTATGAAATGGATAATCTGTCTTTAAAAACATAAATACTCTGACCTCCAAATGCAATAAAATGAGTAATTTGTACGGTACATACAATTATATATATGAAAATGGAGACCATTCAATAGAACATACATTTCAAAGAAAAGGCGCGAAGATTTATCGTGACGTAATGTATAATGACTCTTCGTTCATAGTAGAAAAATGGTCTGATGCAGAAGTGCAGAAAAAGATTACACGGACACGTTTGTATGAAATACAGGTATATGGAATTGCATGGAAAAAAAGTTGAATACACAAAGAATAAAGGAAGTAAACAGTATCATCAGTCCATCAGTAATAGATTATGTGTTATTGTTTAAACTCAAAAGAAGAATTCCAATGAGAATCTGCTTGCACAAAATTTGGGTAGCTAGCTCTCATTCTATAATTCCTATATTAAAAAAAACTTTTAACATCCCTGACGCTCGCTACTTCAGGCAATGATACAAAGTAAAAATCGATGATGGCTAAAAAAAATTGCACTTGTGAAGTGGCTTCCATATTGAATTTTCATGAAGGCGATCTGGGTTTAATCCCGAATTTGTTCGCTTAAATTTACGTTTTCAACATTATAAATGATGTTGAGTGTTTTCTTTTTGTTGGAGATGATAGAACATGATTTCTAGATTGACGGAGGGACCCTTTCATGCGTCGTCGTTAGTTCCGGCCGCTTCCGGAAGCAGATTAAAAAAAAAAAGATTTTTTCAACTTAAATAGTTTTCTGTAATATTTGTAGGGTGAAGAGGGCCTCTTTTCAAAATACTAAATATATAATTTGTTTTCGAATTGATTAATCCAAACTCTTGATATTCGTCATTTTCACTTTGAAGCGGGAGTTGAAATGGCGCAATGCTTAGCACAGTAGATTTTCACGCTGACGACCAGGGTTAAATCTCCAGAGTGTCTGATTTTTTTCTTCACTTTTTCAGCTTGAATTTACATTTTTATTTTCAAAATCGGACGGAAGACCTCTCATTGCTCGCAATGAGTTTCTTGTTATTATTATTATTATTTTCCCCAAAATTTTGTGTAGGCGAATTCTCAAAAACTATTCAGTGGTTTTAAATGAAAATTTCAGAAATTATGCGTCGTCAAATGGACTTTGTTCATCAGAAGGAAAATTTGGAAAACTCGCTTCGGATGCCAAGTTATTGACAGTTTTCTGATTTTAAAATGAAATTGTGTCCCCCCTTTTTTTTCAAAAATCGATTAAGATATGAACTGGAGACTTGTTAGAGATGATAGGTTATGTCTTCTAGATGAGGGGAATCACCTTTTAGTGTGTCGTCAGTACTTCCGGTCGTTACCGGATGCGAATTTAAAAAAGTCGAATTTTTTAACTTTTTTGTTTTTCTATATTTTTCTTTTATTTTAATAAGGTTTATAGAGGCTCTTCTGAAAATTCTTAATATATAATTTATTTTAGAATTGATCAATCCAAACTCTAGATATTCGCATTTTTAAATTTGAAGCGGGTCCAAAATGGCGGCTGTCCCCGTGAACTCCGATAAGTAGGCCGAAATTTACGGAGTCAGCCGAGCGTTTGTTTGAATGAAAGTACCATAAGGATCAAAGAAATGTGAAGGAATTGTTGGATTGTCACATCACAATTACGTTGCAATTCTGTTTCGAACTAGAGTTTTAATCCGGGGTTTCCTCAAACGTCTACTATAATTGTTCTTGTCTGTATCTCAAAGTAGAAAAAACGACATGACTACAAGTGGAAATACGATAACTACAACATTTTGTTTTACACCAAGGAAAAACTGATCCTAAACCATGGTTATAAGTAATGGCTTTTCAAGAAACTTGCCTGACTAAAGCAATCAATATATAGTAATTATTACGTGGCCATTGTTTTTTTTCCCCATGCAGACTTGTGTCAGATTAAATGAACAGCAAAGACAAAAATATGAAAACCATTTTTTTAAAGATTGTTTAATGAAGTTGATATAAATATTTTTTTTTCTAAAAGATTTTGTTATTGAACATAAATGGTATCAGATTCCTTGACCGTCGCAGGACGAGACATGTTTTTGGGCGAAACATTCCAGTCTTTTCATGAATGTGTAACTAATCGGGATAGTCCACTTTGGGGGTAAACAGGAAAATAAAACTTGTAGAAAATCTTACCTAAATCACTGCTGTAGTGTTACTTATCCATACGATATATAATAAGTACAATATGATAAATATACTTTCTCAAGCTCGATATTCAGGTTATAAGAACATAAATTTTGAAATTTCATTGAAGCTATCACCATTCAATAGAAAATACATTCCAAAGGAAATGCGCGAATTTCCCCGTGACGTTTCGCGCAAAATAATGTATCGTGACCAACCTTTCGTAGTAGACAAATGGTCTGATGCAGAAGTATATAGAAGTGCAGAAATAGATTACATGGACATGCCTGTATATGGAATTACATGAAATAAAAAGTTGAATACATAAAGAATAAAAGAAAGTAAACAGTATCATCAGAGAATGGCTAAAGATATGAATGTGAAACTTGCTGAGGTGATAGAGCATCAAATGTAGATATGGTGCTCGACCATTATTTTTCGTCGTTCTTACTTCCGGTCGCAAACGGAAGTGAATTCAAAAATGTTAAATTTGCAACTTTTTGTTTTTCAATATTTTTCTCTGGGATTTACAGGGTTAATAGAGAGTCTTCTAGGAGTTTTATGTATGTTTTCATCTTTTTTGTTGAAAAATTTTGCAGAGATTTTTTATTAAATTCACTTCCGGTCGAGTGTTTACCTGTTCTCAAAATTAGAATTTGTTCTCACAATATTGCTCGGCAACAGTAAACGACTGAAGTCTAAAACTTTCAGGTCTGATAGTCAGTCATCAGTTTATTTGAATCGTGAGAAAATTTTGTATCGCCGTGACAGGAAGTGATGCAAAAAAGTGAATGGTTAATGGTTAGCTTTCTTGGATTTTCACGCTGAATTTCTTTTATCACTTTTTCAGCGTGAATTTTTTTTTTATTTTCAGAATCGTACGGAAGACCTCCCATTGCTCGCAATGAGTTTCTAGTTTTTATTATTATTATTCTTACCGATTTTGTGCACGCGATTTCTCGTAAATGCAAGGATGGATTTTCATGAAACTTTCAGCAATGATGGAAAATTACATGATCTTAGGGCATTTTTTTGATTTTGATGATGTCACTTCCGGTCGCGAGTTATTCCCGATTTCCTTTATTTATATTGAAATTTTGTCCGGGTTTCTCCTCTAAAATGGTTAAAGATAGAGTCATGAAACTTTTTGGGATAATAGATCATGCTATGTAGATTTGTCTCCGGTGTTTCGTTTTTTTCCGGAATCAATTCCGTTGTCCACCGGAAGTAGTTTAAAAATATGATATTTTTAATTTTTTTTTCATTTTTAAATGTTTCTAACATTGACATATACAGTGTTTCAAGTCATTTCATTTCCAGCGGAAGTTGTACTTCTAAACCGGAAGTCGTCCAAAAGATGAGTATTTTTCATCCAAACTTTCAGGAAAGATTTGTACACGCTCATTGTGGAGTTTTAAGTCGTTTCGAGTACTTCTTGTCATACCGGACGTGAATTTAAAAGTACCGGAAATGGGTTGAAATTAAAAGATATCACTTTTTTTGTGTTTTTAAACAAATTTTGAATAATTCCATCGCCTATTTTATTCAAATATAAATTTTCTTCCTTCTTTTTTTTTTTAGTTCTTTTTTCTTATCGATTTTGTGCATGCGATTTCTCAAAAACGGTTTGTTCGATTTTCATGAAACTATCAGGTCTGATAGAATATTAAAAAATCTTGATACATATTTTTTTTATTTTGATGACGTCATTTCCGGTCACAAAATTTATGCGATTTGGTGATTTTTGGAGGGTTAGTTTGTCCGCAGGTTTTCTAAATATCCACTCATTACAGGAAAGTGAAACTTTTAGCGAAGACATAGCAACATATGTAGATCTCTAATACGTAGCTAACTTTCACCAGAAGTACCACACGTCGACGCTCGCTATGGCCTGAAAAAAAAAATCATATCGAAAGTTTCAAAATTTCGAACACTTTCTTTACGATATCTTTTTCCTTGGAAATATTTTGTTAAAACATATAATCAAAATTTGTGCAGAATTGCGAGATCTTTTGAATGATATCTCGAAAAAAAAGGGCTGGCTCCTAAATTAAGGGATCTAAAGGGGCCAAAAGTTTTTTCCTGATATCTCAAAAAGTATTGAGAATTTGTAATACTTCAAAGAAGCATAGTTGCATAACCTGGAAAACTATATATTACCAACAACAACAAAAATAGTTGTTCAATATCACAAGCAGCAGCCTGTGAGATCCTCAAAATGCGTCTAATGACGTCACTTTCGGCCAAAAAGGAAATAGTAGAAAATTGCTTATATTTACAGATATTCGTATTGAATTGAATTATGCATGTCACAGAGGACGTCTGACTATTTACTGTCGAGTATTGTTACTTTTGTCAACTTCCTGTTAAACCTGAAGTAACTATAAATGACGTTATTTCAGCAGATATCAACATAAAATCAAATGATTAAATTCACACAAGACTTATGACCCAATTTTCTGTCGATTGGGATCACTTCCGGTCAAACCGGAAGTAGTCTTGATTTGCTTTATTTAATTAAAATCAGCATAGATTTCAATCATAAAAACTAAACATCATTTTTGGTCTGGAGGCCTTCATTTAAACGAATACTTTACGTTCTTTGATCTATCTTACAAGCAGTGCTTCTGCTCTAGTTTTAATTATTACTATAAATTATCAAGTCAATTACAGATAACCTGATTTTTAATATGCTCAGTTTAATTTACATTGATTATTATACCCGCACTTTCTAAAGAAAGTTCGGGTATATTGTTGTTACTCATGTCTGTCCGTCCGTCCGTCCGTCCGTCCGTCCGTCCGTCTGTCACACTCTTATTTCTCAAACTCCTCTTACATTTTACACAGTAGCCTAATCATCTTTTGGGAGATGTTTGGTGGTGTCATGTAGATGTGCAGTAAAGTTTCGGAATTTTCATTTTCACCCTGGGGGTCAAATGGGGGTCGAAAAATGACGTTTTTTATGCAAAAAGCCCCTGGTTCCCTGAACTCCTCTTACATTTTACACAGTAGCCTAATAATCTTTTGGGAGATGGTTGGTGGTGTCCTGTAGATGTGCAGTAAGGTTTCGGAATTTTCATTTTCACCCTGGGGGTCAAATGGGGGTCGAAAAATGACGTTTTTTATGCAAAAAGCCCCTGGTTCCCTGAACTCCTCTTACATTTTACACAGTAGCCTAATCATCTTTTGGGAGATGGTTAGTGGTGTCCTGTAGATGTGCAGTAAGGTTTCGGAATTTTCATTTTCACCCTGGGGGTCAAATGGGGGTCGAAAAATGACGTTTTTTATGCAAAAAGCCCCTGGTTCCCTGAACTCCTCTTACATTTTACACAGTAGCCTAATCATCTTTTGGGAGATGGTTAGTGGTGTCCTGTAGATGTGCAGTAAGGTTTTGGAATTTTCATTTTCACCCTGGGGGTCAAATGGGGGTCGAAAAATGACTTTTTTTTGTGCAAAAAGCCCCTGGTTCCCTGAACTCCTCTTACATTTTACACAGTAGCCTAATCATCTTTTGGGAGATGGTTGGTGGTGTCATGTAGATGTGCAGTAAGGTTTCGCAATTTTCATTTTCACCCTAGGGGTCAAATGGGGGTCGAAAAATGACGTTTTTATGCAAAAAGCTCCTGGTTCCCTGAACTCCTCTTACATTTTACACAGTAGCCTAATCATCTTTTGGGGGATGGTTAGTGGTGTCCTGCAGATGTGCAGTAAGGTTTCGGAATTTTCATTTTCACGATGGGGTCAAATAGGGGTCGAAAAATAACGTTTTTTATGCAAAAAGCCCCTGGTTCCCTGAACTCCTCTTACATTTTACACAGTAGCCTAATAATCTTTTGGGAGATGGTTGGTGGTGTCCTATAGATGTGCAGTAAGGTTTTGGAATTCTTATTTTCCCCCTGGGGTCAAATGGGGGTCAAATTTTTTTTTAAAAATATTTAACATGTTTAAACATCCTGGTTCCCAGAACTTTCCTTATATTTTATGCACTAGCCTTAAATCATGATCATTTGGAAGATGATTGATTTTGTCCTGTGGATGTGTAAAATGGTTTTAAAATTTGCATTTCCATGTGGATAGCAAATAGGGGCAGGAAAAAAATGGCCCCTCCCTAACCCATGGGGTCATGATTTGTACAGACTTGAATCTACACTTCTTGGGAATGTTTCCATATTAATCATGCTTTTGTTGTTCTTAAAAAGAAGAATTTTGAAGATTTTTTTCCTTTTAAATCTCTATAAAACTTTGATCCCTTATTGTGGCCTGACCCTATCCTCGGAGGTTATGATTTGAAAACTAGAAATATGTCCATAGGACATAAATGCCCCGCCGAATGTATATTACTAATGCAACATGAAAATTTGTATGAGTGTATGAAGTTTGATGAGAATATCTTGAACAGTTTCTTTAAAATTGAAACTAAAATCTAAAAAAAAAATGGATATAGATGATAAATTCTCACAAAATTATGTATAAGTGCATGCTTACATAAAAATATCTTAGATTGTTTCTTTAAAACTAAGCAAAATACAAATTAAAGAGAAGGGAGGTCAAGGTCACAGGAAAGTGCAAGGTGAAAAGTTTTTGATGCAGTTGAATAGCTCTCACTAATACATATCAGCAT
Source organism: Saccostrea echinata (assembly GCF_033153115.1). NCBI lineage: Eukaryota > Metazoa > Mollusca > Bivalvia > Ostreida > Ostreidae > Saccostrea > Saccostrea echinata. The sequence continues at coordinate 65,635 of NW_026889787.1, forward strand.
ATTAGGTTTGATAAAAATATCTTGAATGATTTATTTAAAACTGAGCTTAACACTTATTTGAGAAAAGAGAGGTCAAGGTCAAAGGACAGGTTGAGGTCAAAATGCTGATGCAGTTGAAAAGCTTACATCAGTATGTATCAGCATATGACGTTTTATTGAAGTCGGACATGACAAACACTATATGCCTCGGCCATATTCATGGCAGGGCATAAAAAACTTTAATCTACACTATATGAAGATGTTTCCATATCAAAATGACTAACAAGCAAATTCAAAGAATTGTGATCCCCTGCTTTCCGTGTCCTAGTGGATGGGATGCCATTATTTATGCCATATTGTTTCAAATATGCAGGCCTTATCATATGTCATTCAAAAGTAATCACCAAAGTTAAAATTTTTGAAAATTAGGTAAAACATCAAGGTCAAGGGGTAAAAAAATTATAGCATGCTCGGAAACATATTGTTACAGGTAATGTACATGTCAAATATAAAAGTCCTATCTCTTCTCAATCAAAAGTTATAAGGAAATATAACATTTTTGAAAAGTAGGTTAAACTTCAAGGTCAATGTCACAGAGTCAAAAGTCATGATATATTTAGAAAGGTCTTGTCACAGGTAATATACATGTATAATATGAACGGCTTATCTTTTCTCTTTCAAAATGATCATTTAAAATAATGTTGAATTTTTTGAAAAGTAGGTCAAACTTCAAGGTCAAGGTCATGGGTTCAAAAATCATGGTATGTTTAGAAAGTTCTTGTAAGTAATGTACATGTGAAATATGAAAGCCCTATCTCTTATTATTCAGAAGTTATGACCAAGGTTAAATTTATTGTGACAGACGGACAGACTGACAAATGGACAGACTGACAGACAAATGAGATTTAATGTCCCCATGGTCCCTTTTGTGAAAATGGACGACAATAATGCCCTTGCTGTTCATGAGAAGAAGATTTATGATGGAAAAAATCCCCTGCATTTTTCTATGTAAATCATTGGATCCCCATATGTGGCCCCACCCTACCCCAGTGGGTCATAATTTTAACAAATTTGAAGCTACACTAAGTCTATGTAAAGAAAGTTTCAACTTTTTGGGCCCAGTCAGTGGTTCTTGATAAGACTTTTTTAAAATGATACCACCAAATTTTCACTAATTCTTGATTATCCCCCCTTGAAAGAGGGTGTGACCCTTCACTTGAACAAACTGAATCCCCTTTACCCGAAAATGCTTTGTGGCAGGGTTGGTTGAAATTGGCCCAGCGGTTCTAGTGAAGAAGACAAAAATGTGAAAAGTTTACAGGCTGACAGATGGATGACAAACAAAATGTGATCAGAAAACCAGAAAAACTCAAGTGAGCTAAAACCTGATGATCACAAGTACTTGGAAAGAGTTACAATACATGTATTTGAAAAGCAGTTTTTTTTCATGCATTGTTTTCAGAAGCTGAAAAGGTATGACTTGTATCCATGTTGAAAAAACTTCACTTTTCAGAAAACAGTATGATTAAAAATAGTTAATCAAGGTGCTTTGAGTAGCAAAATAAGCTAAACTGGTATAGCTAATTCAACCACAGAGCTTAGTGAATTTTAAAATGCACAACCTTTTCAACTCTTAATCATTCTTAAAATATTTATATCATCATTTCTGATTCAAGGGAGAACTAGAGATATGATCAGAAGTATATCCGTTGACTAATAAACATGTACATGTATATTGTGCTTTTTAAGTCATTAATGTTTGTTTGTTGTTAAATGTCCCTCTTGGGAATTTTTCACTCATACGGAGACACCACCACTTAAAAATAATGAAGACGTGCAAGTCGGATTTGAGATTAACATTCATTTTAGGAATTTTCAACAAATAAGACGTAAAGAGATAACTCCTTCCCCTTGCCCCTTCCCCTTCCCAGACCCCTGTTTGTTCATGTATGCAAACTAGTCTAATACTTTGGTTTGACATAAAAAAATGTGAATATATACAAATAGTTTAATGGTCCATCTCTTTGAATGATTTTCATTCCTAATTCTAGGAGGGTACATAGGTTGACCCAAATTCATGAATGAAATATATGTCAAGTAATCTTATCATTGATGCACTTTTATTTAATTTGATGTAGTCATATTATGAACATAATTCCAGTTCATTAAGAGAGGGGGGATGACCTCCAGGGGTTCGTAACCATAAACCATTAGATGTACATAACATAATACACAAGAAACAAAATTATGTATAGTCAAATGGAAAAGTTTTCTACTATTTAGGAGTCACATGATCATTTGTCATTTCAGGGACAGGGAGCGGCTAGGGAGATTGGACCCCCCCCCCCCCCCTGGAGTTATTTAAATAGGACTATATACTGATTTACAGAAGCAAATAAAAAATGACTTTGGATGCCCTCCCCCTTTAAAAACATGGACCCCACCATCATTGTTTTTATTTTGTTTGTTTGTTTTTTTTTTTGTTTTTTTGCTCCTCAGGAAATTCTGGGCTGGAATTTTTTGGACCGAGGAGTGGACCCCCCCCCCCTCCCCCCGGAAAAAAATTCCCGGATCTGTGCCTGTAACTGAATGTAATGTCGACAACGGGAGATAACTCTTCAGAATGTGAAATTCGTCTATTGTGGCATCTGATGATCCACTCTCTACCATCGGCTCATACATTCGGTAGAGAGAAACGAACGACAACTCTGCGTAGGAGATTGCCGATGATCTTTGATCCTTTTTAAACTTTAACCTAACCATTTGCATTTCGGTTTATTTTACCCCAATCTATACTTAAACTTGTACTTACCGACTGTCATAGGTCCTGTCAACTTCATGAAATATAATCCAATTAAAACACAAAATGAATTAATTTCCACTGATATACATGTAACACTGCACCATGTCACATGGCATGTGCAATCTAAAAATGATAATGGTAAAACTAGTACTAGTACTGGTAGGGTGACGCAAGCCCAATGTGATGTAGAAATTTTCAAAAAGATGTTCACATACATGTACAGTACAAGAACAAATTTTAAATTATCATAACAAACGATGTTTTAACATAACTTTGCCATCTAGGCCTATTTCCAAAAACTGGCAAATTGTGTGTGTGTGTTGGGGGGGGGGGGGGGGGGAGGTGACAAAATTGATTGGGTATGGCTTTTAAAGGAGGTTTTTGCCTAATCAAATACTAAAAAAAGTTTGCACATTTTGATAAATTCATCAAAAACACTTTGTACTAAAATAATATTATTTGTTGTTGAGAAAATAAATTTTAAAAGTTCCAATTAAAAATGGGCCAACAATTTATACCCCCCCCCCTTTTATCAAAACCTAATTTACATCATTAATTAAATTCTGTTATTTCAGACTGGTAATGAATTAAGTATATGAAATGCGTATAAGAGGTTCATGGGTCACATGGTCACCTGAGCATTTTATGTTCGATTTGACGAATACATGTACTGTGTAAATTATAGAATTATATATTTGGACTTTTTCCTTGGTAAGCCCAATATGAAGGAGTGTGTATTTAGAGGCAAACACCTTAGTGCGGGTATTACTGTCTCATGACAGCATCTAGTTTATCAACTGCTTTTACTTCAATGTTTTTTTTTCTTTAATTTCAGAAAAAATAAGCAAACAAAGCCCTTTGCTTACAATTGGTGAGAACTTTATATAAATTTTCAGACCCAAATTAAACAGATAATACATGTCCAAATGAAATGGTACATAAACTAATAGTTTGATATCGATTTTGGCAGAGGATTCTAAAATATTTCAAGCAGGAATTGTGACGGTACATATTTTCATTCTGTCGTCGGCGACAATATGAACCAAGCCTAACTGCACATTTGTAATCCATCGTTACATATTGTGAACGGCTGAAAAGCTACACATGTACACATTGTCGACGGCGACATTATATGCCTACCCTCACTGCACACAATGTCGTCCCTCGGTACATATTGTCGCAGGCGACATTATATGCCTATGTAAATTAATTCGAATTAAACTAATTTGCATGAAATTCTCCGTGTGAATTAATACGGATCAAATTTAATTCGCAGTAACTTATGCCCTCTTCAAACGGAGAGTTTAATTCGAATTAAACGTAAGTTACTGAGAATTAAATTTGATCTGCGTTCACACGGAGAATTTAATGCGAATTAGTTTAATTCGAATTCGTTTAATGCGCATTAAATTACTTCAAATTAGCTCCGTGTGAACGCTAAGCGAAGCTAATTCGAATTAAATTTTGACGCTTGCGTAAGGGCAGAATTATGTCACAGGCCACATGCCGATGGTCAAATATAGGGACTTATTTTGAGTGGAAAACAAAGGAAAATTATGTTAATCACTGAAATATGTACATACACTATGACATTTTGTCAAATGTATATCTGCCCTGCACATAATGACATGATTTGTAAATGACGTCATAAAAGCCTCACTGAATAGCCTTGTGTAGAAATAATATTATAATTCTCATTAGTTTACTTCGCATTAGGTGTCGTGTGAACGCAATTTAATTTGCATTAGTTTAATTCGCATTATTTTACTTTGCATTAATTTACTGCAAATTAAACTCTCCGTGTGAACAGGGCATTATGTTTAATTCGAATTAAACTATCCGTGTTAACACGGCATTAGACACGAGGCCCAAAGACCTTAAAGGTCACCTGAGTACAATACAACAATTTGTAGGACTGATAAATGAAGCTTTGTTGCCCAAAAGCAAGAAAAGTAGTATGATTAGCATCAACAAAATAATTGATCTAGTATCTATCTGTCCCCCATTTATCACTATTACCATGCAGACTATTAACAAAATATCTATTTTTTAACCCCATATTATTACTTCTCACATTGGCCTCTCTTGGCCTTCGAAGAACATTTAAAAAGACAAGATGTGTTTGTGAAGCACTGATGCCCCCGCATGGCAGCTTGTGGTGAAGGTTAAAATTTCATAAAAGCAAGTCAAAGTCCAAGCCAAAAGATAACAAATGTTGGTACCCAAAGAAAGGTCTTATCTCGAGGAATATACCTGTGAAATTTGAAAGCCCTAGCTGCAACTGTTCAAAAGTTATGGCGAAGGTTAAAGTTTTTTGAAAGTAAGTAAAACGTCAAGGTCAAGGTCAAAATTGTTGGTATCTGAAAGAAGGCCTTGTCACAAGAATTGCATATGTGAAGTATGAAAGCCCTAGAACCAACCATTCAAAAGTTATGGCCAAGGTTAAAGTTTTTCGAAAGTAGGTCAAACTCCTATGTCAAGGTCAAAGGGTCAAAGTGGTTGGTATACAAAGGAAGATGATGTCGAAAGGATTACATATGTGAAGTATGAAAGCCCTAGCCTCAAGCATTCAAAAGTTACATGTATGGTCAAGGTTAAAGTTTTTTCAAAAGAAGATCAAACTCCTAGGTCAAGGTCAAAGGGTCAAAGTGGTTGGTATCCAAAGGAAGGTCACAAGGATTACGTATGTGAAGTATGAAAGCTCTAGCTCTAACCGTCCCAAAGTTATGGCCAAGGTTACAAGTTGTTCAAAAGCAGGTCGAACTCCTATGTGAAGGTCAAAGGGTCAAAGGGGTTGACATCCAGAGGAAGGTCTTCTCACAAGGAATACACATGTAAAGTTTGAAACCCCAAGCACCAACTGTTCAGAAGTTATGGCCAAGGTTAAAGTCTCATAAAATTTAGCAAAAGTGGGTCAAACTCCAAGGTCAAGGTCAAAAGGTCAAATATGATGGTACCTAGAGAAAGGTCTTGTCACAAGGAATGCACATTTGAAATATGAACGTCATAGCTCTAACCAATCAAAAGTTATGGGCAAGGTTAAAGTTGACAACAGACAGACAAACAGACAGACTGGACAAAAACAATATACCCCCGGGGGGCATAATAAGTTATTTTTGTCTCATTTTTATTCATCTATTATTTTCAAGTCTACCTGATCATTAAAACTATGAAAGTACTTTTTGTATAAAACAATAAATATTCTTGCATAATTCTCTTATTCTATTCACCTTTCAATTACATTATTTACGGTGATTAATTATCAAAGTGAATGGCAAAGGGGATTAACTTTGCTCAGCAGAATAAAAGTTAATAGAGTCCCAGCGAGGACCAGAACACTTGAGTAAATGGTCCAGGTGTTCAAAATTCTGGTAAAAATACACTTGCATATTAAAACTTTTAGTCTGTTTGCCTCGAATATGCCCAGAAGCATAGAATATTTTCAAAGAAATGCATTTTCACTATATTATTAAATAAATAAATCCCCATCCTTACACCAGAGCATCTGACCCATTGGCCATGAACTCACAGTTCTTGAAGAAGCACCCTTGTTTATTATAACTATACACTTGTTTCTTTGCTTTATAACCAGTAGTAGAAAAAAATATTTTGAAAGAAATTACGCATTTTCAATATAAAATGAGAAGACCCCCCCCCCTCCTTCATCAGAACCCCTGATCCAGGGATCATGAATTTCACGATTTTGGAAGAGGCATTCTTCCTTATCATAACCATGGACTTCCTTTGTTTGAAAGATACCCAAGAGCAGAGAAGAAGATTTTGAAAGAATTTATGCATTTTCCCTATATAATCAATAGAGCCCCTCCCTAACACCAGAACCCCTGACACAGGGGCCTTGAAATTCATAACTTCTGAGGAGGCAGCCATGCTCATCATAACTATGTACTTAGTTTATTTATACCCAGTAGCAGAGAAGATTTTCAATGAATTAATGTATTTTCACTATATAATCAAAAGAGCCTCACCCTAGCACCTGAACCCCTGGCCCAGGGGCCATGAAATTCACAATTTCTGAAAAGGCAGCCATACTCACCATAACTATGTTCTAAGTTTATTTAATACCCAGGAGCAGAAAAGATTTTCATGAAATTCACAATTTTGGAAGAGGCACTCTTGCTCATCATAACTATGAACTTAGTTTATTTATTTAATACCCAGGAGCAGAGAAGAAGATTTTCAAAGAATTAATGCATTTTCACTATATAATCAATACAGCCCCACCCTAACACCTGAACCCCTAACCATGGGGCCATGAAATTCACAATTTTGGAAGAGGCACTCTTTCTCTTTATAACTATGTACTTAGTATTTTTTTTTTAATACACAGGAGCAGAGAAGAAGATTTTCAAAGATTTAATGCATTTGCACTATATAATCAATAGAGCCCCCCCCCCCCCCCAACACCAGAACCCCTAACCCTGGGGCCATGAAATTCACAATTTTGGAAGAGGCACTCTTTCTCTTCGTAACTATGTACTTCGTTAGTATATTTAATACCCAGGAGCAAAGAAGATTTTCAAAGAAATAATGCACTTTCACTATATTATCTATATACATGTAGCCCCACAACCTCTGACCCTGGGGCCATGAATTTTACAATTCTGGTAGAGGACTCAATGCTTATTACAATCATGCCAACAGTTTGACTGCTTGATGTTCAGGAGTAAAGAAGAAGATTTTTAAAGATTGCATTAATTTTAGTGGTTTTTGCCCCACCCCTCAGGCCCCGGGGGGCAGGGACCACAAAATTCACAATTTTTGTTCCCCTTCACCCATAGATGCTATATGCCAAAATTGGTTGAAATTGGTTGAGCGGTTTCAGAGAAGCTGAAAATGTTCAAATTTTAACGCACGACGCACGCCGACGGACGAAAATGGGTAGCAATAAAAACATGCTTCGATCATGGAGGATTTCACTTTTTTGCAGATTAATGCCCTGTTCACACGGGGAGTTTAATTCGAATTAGACGTTACTGTGAATTAAATTTGAACCGCGTTCACACTGGGAATTTAAAGTAGATCTATACTCGCACTACGTCATTAACAAACAGTAAAACCAGAACCACGATTGTTTTTTCCGAGATGTGATATTTTTAACTATATTGGTTAGAGTTTTACTCGGCGTTTTAAATATCCGGTAATGATTTTGGTACAAGTCGGTCTCGTCAACGAAAGTGTAACGGGAAATTAAGTAAAAGGGAAAGGATGAAAAACAAAAACTTAAGGTGACAGACACGATGAGGGAATAAAGATATAACATAAACGACATTTCTGTGGATGAAAATGTGCCGATAACATGGACCACGAGTATGCTATCATTTTAGACAGTCGAAGACTATTGTCTGAGAGCAAGGTGAAGTTTATACTGAAAGTTCGCAAGACTAAGAATTGGCTACGATTTGACAGTGACAACTTTAATAAATTTCATTATTTCAAACATCAACATCTTAACTTTGAATAATCATCACTTTTATAGACGCTTCCCCCTTGCAAACCCGTCGTATACCTGTCATATTTAAGCACAATGCAAAAATATCTTTTTAATACAATAGAATAGTAGTAAATGAAAATGGTTGATTCACATGCAGCACACCAACTTTCTGTACCCAGATCATCCAATTTGCCAGAATCGGTCAATCACGGTCAGATTCATTGTCTCTAATTTCACTGACAAATGGTATATATACTATTTTTCTTTTAAAAATCTAAAACAAGATGAATTTTAAGGACAGTGGTATTGGATGTGTATAATTATTGTTTTACATATGTCCAACTCTATAAATACACTTAAACTACAAATGCATAGTAAAATATGGCACGATATTTTTGGGGGGTAGAAAATTTCCATGGGGGTCCCTATAGTCCTGAGCTTATACCATGAAAAATAATGCGTCAACATATAATTCTTTAGCTAATTCTTTTCCTAAGAAGTTATTTTGTAAAAATAAAACACTTTCTCAAAGACTGAGTCCATATAATATTTTAAAATGACCCAAATTGACCTGTGCAGCAAATTTTCTTGTGTTGCATTTGATACATTAACCCAACAAAGTGCACATATTTATAACAATTGACTCAAAGTAATGATTAAATATGGTTTAATAACATGTTTCCATTCTATTTTCAGTATTGTACATTTAGTTTATCTAGATTTTAATTCTTATTTACTGACAAATTTGAAGACAGATACTTTATCTTATACGATATTTGGCATTTTGGGGTATATACTGCTGAGAGGCAATGGCAGAAAATTAAGTCTGTTGACATATAATTTTTCTTATGTCTATCCATTGCTGGGATATATATCTATGTTATGGAAGCAAGTTTTTTTTTAAGCTTGAGCCCATTTAGTGCCAAGTATAGAACTATCTTAATGCGAAATAGTTTAATTCGATTTAATTTATTGCGCATAAAATTACCTCGCATTAGCTCCGAGTGAATGCTGAGCGAAGCTAATTTAAATTATAAATTTTGACGCATGCGTAATGGCAAAATTAAATCACATGCCACATGTCGGTGGTCAGATAAAGGTACTTATGCTATTCTTAGTGAAAAACAAAAGAAAATTATGTTAATTACTGAAATGTGCACAGACACTATGAAATTATGTCAAATGGATCTGCTTTGCAGAAGTGACGTGATTTGGAAATGTCATAATAGCATTACTGAATAATTTTACTGTACAAATAAATTTAAATTCGCATTAGTTTACTTCTTAACACGCATTCTGTGTAAGCACCAAAAAATCTTGGAAACGACATGTCTCGGATTTTGATGAAATTTGTACCACAGATGTGTCTTGGTACAAAACTAGCAAATATGGTGTCGGAAGTTCCACACGAGCACTTGGTTGCCATGGAGACGGATCCATTGAATTTGGCCATTTTTGGCCCTTTTTGACCAAATGAAAACTTGAAAATTAAGGAAATGTAAACGGATATTTATCGGTATCTACTACACTCAAACTAAAATCATTGGATCATATGATAACTTGAACTTTTAAGGTACACAGGGCATACAATCATTTATTCTAGAAATATTCCCAATCTAAGAAAAAGGTCATGCAAATTGACATGGTTTCTGAAAATTTGAAAAATGGAGAATTTAGCATTTTTTGAGATCTTTAAGGCTAAATAAGAAAAATTGTCCGTGGAAAATTTTCAAATCTTATGTGTGTTTTTATACTTGAGAATTAGTAGTGTCATCTCATGAAAAAATATCGGTGGGCTTTTACTCCTATTTTTAGTAACATATATCTATGAATAGATGTATTTTAGAAAAATGTAAAAAATCAAATTTTGGCAAAGTTTTAGATGTCAATGCTGGATAATTAAGAAGTATATTGTAAATATTAAGATGTTAATGACAGTAGCTAGACACCGCTAACTGGAGTGGACAATGGTTGAGGGGGATTCCCATTTCTATTTATAGTATCAAGCACCTAAATATAGATATGTCTCTGAATATTAGGAAAAATGACAGTTTTATGCTAATTGGAAGCTTCATAGAAAAAGTCTTAACAAATATTAAGCTTCCTACAATATGCCTTCAAAAAGAACATGTGTTTGTACAATAATTGATACAATATTGAGGATCGACTCTTGTTTCTTTTTATAGCAACAATGGTCTAAAAATAGATTCCTCGAATTATCGAGAAAATGTAGATTCTTGCACTTTTTCATGTAATGTTGGATGGAAAAAATGCAGACTAACTGTTACAAGCCTAGTGTGATTGACAAGTACTAGAAACCATTTACAGAAATATACACTATCTGAAGGGGGTTCCCTTTTCTATTTATAGCACAAACACCCATAAATAGAAACATCTCAGCATATGAGGAAAAAATGACAATTTTCCACCAGTTGTAAGCTTCATTGAAAAAGTATTTACAAAAAATACTTCTGTCTACAATATGTCATGAACAAGAGCATTTGGACAATTAATAATTGACATAATATTGAAGATGGACTCGCTTTTTTTTTTATAGCAATAGCTGTCTAAAAATAGATGCAGTGAGTTATTTAGAAAATAGAGATTCTTGCACTATTTTAGACATTATGGATTGAAAATTTGAATACTCTCTATTATAAACATAATGTGACTGACAAGTACAAGAAACCAATGACTGAAATGCAAAATGTTTCAAGGGGATTCCCATTTCTATTTTTAGCACAAAAAATAAAAGCTTAGATACGTCTTAGTATATGAGGTAAAATAAAAAAAATTCCACATACTGAAAGCTTCATTAAAAGTTTTACAAACATATTGCTATCTACAATATTTCAACAACAGGAACAGTTGTTTAGACAGCACTTAACATATTTATGAAGGTAGGCTCACAATTCTTCTTTAGCAACAGTTGTCTAAAAATAGATGCTGTATTATGTAAATTCGCACTATTTGAGATATCATGGATGGAAAGTTTGCAGACTAACTGAATGGTGAAAACGAAATGAAATATGGAGATAACGAATGGTATTCAAGCTCAAAGTCCATTTAGACAATACAAATTGGGAGCAGAGCGAACACGGACCTTCAAAAACATCAGAGGTGGGATCAGGAGCCATGGAGGAGTGAGCATCCCCTGCTGATCACAAAAAAAAAAATAAGAAAAAAAAGAAAAAGAAAAAAAACCCGGAAATATCTGTAGACATTTCAGTGTGTAAATAATGGCCTATCAATTAGTATGAAAAACGTCATTCAGCATCTGACTTAATGATAGGTTGTATTTGCTGACAAGGTTATTGTATCGACCATAAAACTTGCGAAATGATGACTTCAAACGAGACTGTTGATATCCTTGTTTCATCAACTTGTTTGTCAATAGCTTGCCTCGTTTTAGAAATTGTTCATACGTAGAGCATATTCTTGCATATCGAAGCAAATGGGAGACATAAACCCCATATGCAGGTGATAAGGTATATTGCTACATAAGTAAGGGAAGTTGTCGATTGAAAAATTGAAGTCATCACGTTTATCATAAAGCTTTGTTGTTATGTCACCATTAAAGTCTTTTTCTAGTAAAATATTCATAATGTGACTGACAAGTACATGTGCTAGTTACCATTAAGTGACAAGCACAAAAAACAATGAGGACTTCCAGTTCTATATATAACTGAAATACACAAAATCAGTGAGGATTTCCATTTCTATTTATAGCAACAAAATTATACAAGAGACCAGAGGGTTTTAACAGTCATCTGAGAATAAACCTGTAACGGATCAATGAAATGGCAATTAAACAAGAGACTCGAGGGCCTAGGATCGCTCTTCTGAATCTCATATATTTAGATCAAACCTTGAAATCCTAAACGTAGCTATGTGATCTACTTTTTGGATAAACTCTGTGAATTGTAAGCTTCTTATAATTTGAAATATTCAGATATTGCCTTAAAAATCCTTTTTTTTTTGTTCACAAATTTCGAGGACCCATGATTCTTTACCTGCCAAAGTTTGATGACTCTAAGCCTCTTAATATCAGAAATATTTAGACATAGCTGTGAAATTCCAAAATTAAGTCACTTTAACATACCTTTAGGGTAACATAGTCCGTGATCCCAAAATGCATCAAATGAGAACGTTTGATGATTATTAGCCTCTTACTCTCTCAAATATTTAGATATTCCCTTAAAAATCCAAATGACCTACTTTTGTTTGACACATCCTGAGGACCCAAGATGCATCACCTGACGAAGTTTGATGAATCAAAGCCAATTACTATCTGAAATATTTAAATATCATCATGAAATTCTAAAAGTAGATCACGGTGATCTACCTTTTAGTTGATGAATTCCGAGGGCTAAAGATACATCAACTGACAATGTTTGATGATTCTAGATTTCACAGTGTCCAAAATATGCCTCTAAAATGATTTGAAATTAAATACTGGCAAAATTCAAATGCATCAACTTACAAGATTTTATGAGTCTGAACCTCTCAGTAGCTAAAATAATGACAATAATTTTTTTGAAAATGATTTGCCATAAAGTTCAGAAAGTAGGTCACGGTGACTTACTTTTCTACTTTTTCTTTGACATATTCTAAGGCCCCGTGATGCATCGACTGATTTGATGATAAGAGGCTTCAAAGTGTCCGAGGTATGCATCAAAATCAAATAAAAGATGAATATATGCAAAATTCAAAAAAGGTCATTGTGTCCTACTTTTGAGTCAACTTGACATGAGATCCTATGATGCATCAATTGAAAAAAATCTTAATTCCAGTCATTATAGTGGGCAATATAATAATACCCCAGGGTGATGCCTTGAACAATTTATAATCTACATCATATTTTCATCCATGTTAGCACATACTCAAAGCTTGGTGATAAACTGTCCAGTGGTTCTTAAGAAGAGGATTTGTTTTAGCAACCACTACTTTTACCTAAGCTGGTCACCTGTTGTCCGTCATCCGTCCGTTTGTCCGTCCGTCTGTAAACTTTTCACATTTTCAACTTCTTCTCAAGAACCACTGGGTGAATTTTAAACACCTTAGTACAAAGCATTCTTGGATGAAGTGGAGTTTAAATTGTTAAAATTAAAGGCCAAGCCCCATTACAAGGGTAGAAAATCAAGAAGAAACAAAAATAGTTTGGGGTCATTAAAATATACTAAGTATTCTCAAGAACCAGTTGGCCAGTTAAGCTGAAACTAAAGTGGAAGCTTCCGGGGGTATTGTAGATTCTGAATTGTTCAAATCATGACCCCTGGGTGTAGGATGGGCCCACAATAGGGAATCAAAGTTTTACATTGAAATATATATGAACATTTTTAAAAATCTTATGAACCACTGGGCCAAAAAAGCTGAAAATTAAGTGGAAGCTTCTAGAGGTAGTTTAGATTCTAAATCGTTCAAATCATGTCATGACCCCCAAGGGTAAGGTGGGCAACAATAAGTATGACAAGGGGGGAAATCTGGTGAGGAACAGGAGGGACAAAGTAATTAAGCTGACCATTGTGGCCCATGGGCCTCTTGTTTCCCTAATTATCTCCCCTTGTTTAAGGGGCACATCCCTATGTTTGGTATTAATGAGAGCCCTTAAGCCAAGGACACCCTGTGACAAATTTGAGAAAAAAAAATTTGCCAAAAGGTTCCTTAGATATGGTCCATATTCCAAAAGGTTGACGCAGACCACAGACACGGCCACAGAATAAGCTCTGAGAGTCTTTGGCTAAAAAGAATTAAAAACTATAGACAAAAAACTTTTAGATTAAAATTTTGCTTAAAGACAAGAATTAGGGCAATCAGGAATCGGAAAAATAATTAGTTTTGTAATCAGCAACAACACAGAAAGTGGATGAATGTGGTCCATAATGTTTAAAAGAAAATTCCAATGGTAATTGATGTTTTCTACAAAATTTAATTAAAATACAGAAAAATGTACAGGTTCATGATGTCATAATTGGTAATTAGGAGTTCATCTATAAACTAGAAGTCTCTGATGAGACTGTAACTCTATCGGTTTGTACTTATAAAAGAGGAAGAGGAAAGAAATATCTTGACTTGAAAAACTGGAACAGCAGGTTGAATAGGTAGAATAATGATCCTTGGTTAAGTCTCTTTTTGTGGCAAAATTTATTGCAGTCAGACAAAATCTGCAGGAGGAGTAGCCTTTAAAGAAAATTACAGAAATTTTTATTTTTAGTAAGCATATCAACATCATTCATCAAAATCAAAAAAGGATAGACAATTTGTATTTATGTGTAGTCTACTTGCACGTTATATGAAAATCAGACCAAAACTGTAGGAGGGTAGCATTTTGAAAGTATTTCACAGAAATTTTTATTTTTAATAAATATGGCAGCACTGTTCATCAAAATCAAAAACCAGTTTATAGAATTATATATCTTAGTGTATTTTTTGTGTGCCAGGTTATATTGAAATCAAACCAAACAGTAGGAGGAGTAGCGTTTTTCAAGTGTTTTAAAGAAATTTTCATTTTTAGTAACCATGGCAACACCTTTCATTGAAATCAAAAACTGATAAATAAAATTATGTATCTTAAAGTAGTCTACTTGTGTGCCAAGTTATATTGAAATCAGCCCAAAACTGTAACTGGAGTTGCATTTAGAAACATTGTTCACAGATAAACGGACAGAGAGATGGACAGACGACGGACACCTTATTATCGCATATGGTTTTCTGGTCTCTGACCAGTTGAGCTAAAAACTGTATGATCTTTCTGCATGCGAATTTAAACGGTTGAGAAAGCATTTATTTAGTTTCTGACCACAATTTCAAATTAAAAAAAAATATTTGTATTTAAGCTGTACCTTCTTCTTTGCTCTTTACAATATCTGAAATAATGCAAGAATCTACATTTTCTCTATAATTCACAGTATCTCTTTTCAGACAACTATATCTAAAAAAAGAATTGAGTATCTACCTTCAATAATATACAAAGTGTTGTCTAACCACATGTTCTTGATGTTAACAGATTGTAGAGGGCAGTTTATTTGTAAATACGTTTTCTATGAGTTTCTGATTGGTGGAAAATTATCTTACTGTCTGAAATAGTGCAAGAAACTACATCTTCGTGATAATTCAGGGTTTCTATTTTTATAAAATTGTTGCCATAAAAACAAATGAAAGTAAATGTGCTTGTTCATGACATATTGTAGACAATTGTATTATTTTGTAAATATCTTTTTAGATGAAGGTTATTATTGGTGGAACTTTGTCATTTTTTTTCTCATATGCTAACACGGAAACTTTTTTATGTGTTTGTTGCTATAAATGGAAAAAGAAACCTCATTCAAATAGTGTGCATTTCAGTAAATGGTCACTATTGCTTGTCATTCACATAATGGTTATAACAGTAACTGTTAGGATGCAAAGTTTTCATCCGTTATGTGTGAAATAATGCAAGAATTTACATATTCTGGATAATTCACAGCATTTTGATATTTTTTGACAATTTTGCTATTATAAAAAATAAGAGATCACCCCTTAAATAGTGTCAAATATTAATTGACTAACTGTTCTTGTTAATGACATATTGTAGAGAGCAGTTTATTTTGTAATTTTTTTTTTTCTGTGAAGCTTATTTACTAAAGAATTGTTATTTATTTTCATATATTGAGACGTAAATTTTAAGGTGTTTATTTCTATAAATAAAAATGAGAACCCCTTCAAATACAGGGCCTAACAGTAAATGGTTACTAGAACTTGTCAGTTCCTGTTGTTAAAATATTGTAGATAGCAAATTGTTTGTAAATATTTTTACGAGGCTTTCAGTATGTGGAAATTTTTTATTTAACCTCACTTTACCTACTAAGACGTATCTAAGTTTTTTTTTTATTTTTTGTGCTAAAAATAGAAATGGGAATCCCCTTGAAACATTTTGCATTTCAGTCATTGGTTTCTAGTACTTGTCAGTCACATTATGTTTATAATAGAGAGTATTCAAATTTTCAATCCATAATGTCTAGAATAGTGCAAGAATCTCTATTTTCTAAATAACTCACTGCATCTATTTTTAGACAACGGTTGCTAAAAAAAGAAAAGAGAGTCCATCTTCAATATTGTGTCAATTATTACTTGCCCAAATGTTTTTGTTCATGACATATTGTAAACAGCAGTATATTTTGTAAATCTTTTTTCAATGAAGCTTACAACTGGTGGAAAATTGTCATTTTTTCCTCATATGCTGAGATGTTTCTATTTATGGGTGTTTGTGCTATAAATAGAAAAGGGAACCCCCTTCAGATAGTGTATATTTCTGTAAATGGTTTCT
This sequence comes from Saccostrea echinata, assembly GCF_033153115.1. Taxonomy (NCBI): domain Eukaryota; kingdom Metazoa; phylum Mollusca; class Bivalvia; order Ostreida; family Ostreidae; genus Saccostrea; species Saccostrea echinata. The sequence continues at coordinate 82,174 of NW_026889787.1, forward strand.
AGTACTTGTCAATCACACTAGGCTTGTAACAGTTAGTCTGCATTTTTTCCATCCAACATTACATGAAAAAGTGCAAGAATCTACATTTTCTCGATAATTCGAGGAATCTATTTTTAGACCATTGTTGCTATAAAAAGAAACAAGAGTCGATCCTCAATATTGTATCAATTATTGTACAAACACATGTTCTTTTTGCATATTGTAGGAAGCTTAATATTTGTTAAGACTTTTTCTATGAAGCTTCCAATTAGCATAAAACTGTCATTTTTCCTAATATTCAGAGACATATCTATATTTAGGTTCTTGATACTATACATAGAAATGGGAATCCCCCTCAACCATTGTCCATTCCAGCTAGTTGTGTCTAACTACTGTCATTAACATCTTAATATTTACAATATACTTCTTAATTATCCAGCATTGACATCTAAAACTTTGCCAAAATTTGATTTTTTTTACATTTTTCTAAAATACTTCTATTTATAGATATATGTTACTAAAAATAGGAGTAAAAGCCCACCGATATTTTTTCATGAGATGACACTATTAATTCTCAAGTATAAAAACACACATAAGATTTGAAAATTTTCCACGGACAATTTTTCTTATTTAGCCTTAAAGATCTCAAAAAATGCTAAATTCTCCATTTTTCAAATTTTCAGAAACCATGTCAATTTGCATGACCTTTTTCTTAGATTGGGAATATTTCTAGAATAAATGATTATATGCCCTGTGTACCTTAAAAGTTCAAGTTATCATATGATCCAATGATTTTAGTTTGAGTGTAGTAGATACCGATAAATATCCGTTTACATTTCCTTAATTTTCAAGTTTTCATTTGGTCAAAAAGGGCCATCATTCACTTAACCTTGATGTAAGGTCATTTGGAAAAGTTAAAGGTAACAGGCAGATAGGATATAAATTTGTTTTGTTACAGTCTATTTTGTTTTAATAGTAAACGTTATAATTAGAAATTAATAATTAGACACAGAATGTGCAAGACCCGAAAATGTGTCAAGATCTTGACCCAAATTCAAGTTTAAACTCACTTTAGAAAATACAAATTTTGTCCTGGCCACGTCCTGTAATGGAGAAACATTTAAAGTTCATACCTGAAACTAATATTTCATGTTGTTTGGGGCTGCGTTAGGACTTTGAACAAAGGTCATTATGACAAGTTCAATGTTTTCTATATCACGTAGCTCTGACGGAAGACCTCTCGTTGCTTTGCAACAAGCTTTATACTATTTATATCATATGTGTTTAAAACTGTTTGCCCAAAGAGGAAATTCATCAGACTGACTTCCAAGATGGCGGCAAAGGGGAACTACTCAGAAGGAAAATGCATCATACCAAAACTAATTAATTAAAGTTCTAAACAATGCATTCAATAGAATTTAAAATTAACTAATTAACATTGTTTAATTACAAAAAGAATAGGTGAATACTTTACTAAAGTGGATAATTTTCTTATCTTCTAATATTACCTTTTTGTACGAAAGGTCCGTCAAAATCTTACCCGGTGTTAAAAAGGGGGGGGGGAGGGAATCCCCTAACCACTAGGTTCTCCCGGGGTTATTTGGTAATGGAGGGCGGATGCGACTATATAGCCGTCTTCTCGTGGTAGTGGAAAACTATTTATGATATAGCCATTTTCTCGGAGGATGGGTAATCTAATATAAAGGCAGGTTTCCGGTGGGAAGGTGGCTAGCGGGGAAAAGTCACTATAAAACTCCGGTATTTTCGTATGTGAAGTGCATTTTTCAGTATCAAGGTTCAAGCCTATTGTAAATTTCAAGAGATCTTTACTAATTTTGATACATTTTCTCTCTTGTAGACTTGGTAGGCGATTACAACCCGTGGAGGACAAAGATATCAGGTGAGCATTCATATACAGCTAGTTCGAAAAAAATCAATTATAATTTGTTTGCAGTGGTTACATGAAACGTGCTTGGTTTCATAAATTTTCATCTCTCAGATAGACCAATCACCGATATGTTTTATCGAGGAAAGTTCAGTGTTAATATCCTTATGTTACAGTATATTGACATCACACATTAATAAGGTTAAAACAAGTTTCAAAAGATATTTACTAGACACCCATGTTACGTTAGTACTTCTAATATAGCGTTTAAAGCTCAAAACTGACAATATGTAGGCTTTAAAACTCAAAAACGTGTGCAACTGTAAAGGGATGGGTGTTTCTGGACCCCCTTTGTGATTTTTAGACTTAACGAGGCCGAGTCTAATCCGAGTGCGCATGACTTTGCGCAGCTTTTTAGTTTAATGCATTAGTAGGTGCAACATAACACTTATCCTAAGTATTTTAATTTTGATACAAAATTAACATTATATTACGTTATCTGTAACGTTTATGGGTCATAGAATGTTATTTTACGACAATGATTAGGAATAAACGCTGAAATGGTTTTCACGACATCACTGTTTTCCGGTTCTCTAGACAATGCATGACGCTGAAGAATGACGCATGACTCGCTTGAATTTTCAAGACGTCCATGGACATTTTATTAAAAACTGTTGACAGAACATCAAAAGAAACATACCAGCAATCTAAATATTGTTAATTTTTAACCAGAATAATATATCTGCGCCGTTACATACAAAATGTATGCCGGAATGTGGCAAATTTAGAGGTATTTGGCATTGGAAAAAATAAACTTTTTTTTATAATTCCTAGACCAAACCAGATGGTCAACTTTTTTGAAATTTCACGATTTGGCGACTTTTTACAATAACTTTCATGTATTTGACTGAAAAGGAAATCCCTAGTGCAGAAATACAAAAAAATATGCGGAAAATGGGATAATTTGGCGCTTTTCCAACAAATTCCCATAGGGTTCAATGGTAAAATTTGACAACTTTTGAGATGGCCCCCTAAGAAATCGGGATGGTAAACATTTGATTTCTTTTTCTTAAAATAATTAGTATAATAGTATAAATGCATTCAAGAAAATTTATCAAAATATCTAGGGTAGAAATAATTATACTCGGCCTCGTTAAAAGGTCTATGTAAAAGTAACGAAGACATGAAATTGACCCCCTCCCTACAGGAAAACACGGACCTCTCTTTAAATGGTAAGAAGTCATGTATATAAAGAAAAATAAATATACATATCTAAGATAGTGTCCTTTCGTAACTCTTCCCATTTCCCGAAATATTTTTTTTCAGGTTTGATGAAGTTAATCGATTAGTTTTTTGGGGGGGTGGTGTAAAAGGATAAAAATGTGTAACATCTGTTAGAGAGTTGATGTGGACCCTCTTGAAAAATCTGGATTGCTTCTGTAAGACAGTGCTCAAATACCCACCCTCAATATGTGTATGCTTACACAATTATTTCACACGAGTCATATTGAACAAACAATAGTACAACACGTGGTTAATTAGAAAACGGATATAAAAAATCTTTACAGATAGGAAGATTACTGAGAAATCTCTTACTTTCGTAGGGGTTTAATTTTTAGTTGTTTTAAGGTACATGTATAAAGTGTCCCTCGAAATTGTAGATTCCATATATATTTTACAATGTTGCAAACCAAGGTCAAAATGTACGATCCTGTCCAATTGTAACCTTGGTTGGAGACGGCTTTAGGCAGACTGCGGTCCGTTGCTTATCATACGATATTGTACGATTTATACTAGTATATAACTACTCAACAATTCGTTATCCGTTCAAATCCCCGGAAACCCATAATTGTTCCTCATATCACAGAAATTTGATCCCACGAAAATATGTGATTTTACAGTAATTCATTTATGAAAAATTATCGATAATTAATAATTCATTTAAGAAGTGAATCTTATATTTTCTAATAATCTCGCACCAAAAACCTACCAGTTGTGTTGTTAATTTTTGTTATATCCCAAGAGGTATGTAAGAACTTCAAATTTTCCCCCGTAAGATGATATCTTAGGTTCGTAAATGTAAAGGGATGCCACTCAATTATAACCCTGACAACTCTTTCTAGGTCAGCGGAAATTTTTGATTTCATTTGCGCATCTCTTCATCTAAATTTCAAAACGAACATATAGGTACAGTCCCGGAATGTTCTACTTCCCCACTTGAACATTGAGCGAACGCAGAGCGAACGGTGAACGAACGGTGAGCGAACGCAGAGCGAAAGGTGAACGAACGATGAATGAACGCAATTTGGTGAACGGTTGGTGAACGGTGAGCGAACGTAGAGCGAACGGAGTGCAAACGCGAGCGCAAAGTGAACGTTGAACGAACGGTGAACGCAAGATGAACGATTCATTTGGAATGTCTCCGATCTTTTCCTTGCATACATGCATTCTATTTTATTTATTGTTAGGTGCAAAAACATCTATACATCTCCGAAATTATTCATCAATAATGAAAGTTAAAGGGGAGTGCCAGTATACCCAGTAAATTCATCAAGTAAATACAACAAGAAAATATCAGACTGAATTTGTTTTTATTTGGCTGAATGAGCCATGACCGCTTAAAATGAGGGAGCCGAGGCATTAATATATAGCCTTATATGGCATCCCTTAAACTGCAATTGGTTAAACCTGGGAACAGATGTACACAGCATAATAATTGAGTTTCAAACAAATAATCGTATATATATCAAGCAAGTCCATTGAGCCTACTGGTAAGCCTGAAAGCCGCCACGAGACTATGCGGCGGCATAGTCTGCGCCACCAGTAGAGAGAAAATCCTCATCCCCAAACAAAACTAAATGCTTTTAAAACTAACAACAGGTAACAACAAAAGTTAAATGTGGTTTGCCAAGACAATTTATGCATTTTTAGGCAAAAGCATCGCCTGATTGGGTATGTAAATGCAAATGAGTAACACTCATATATTAAATGCTGCCACCAATTTGTGGCAAACTACATGTATGACCCTCTAACTAGACATAGCGCAGCCAAGGCCCAAACTCCCCTAGTTTTGGTGATACTTTCTCAGCAGGATTTGTTAAAAATGTCTGCAAGCCTTGTTGAAGGCGGTACAAAAACATACGGTTGCCAAGCTCGGACAAGTGCACTCCATCGGGAGCGAACAATTCTGGGCTTTTCAATTGGATTTCAGGATAACGAACATACTTCCCCCGGACCTTTTTAATGTAGTAGCAATGAAACTATTCAGGCGTTTTCTTACCTTGTCCAAGGCTTTTTGATTAATATCGCCGCGCTAATGCAGGTGGGGATGGATTTGAGACCACACTAAAACAGTATCTGGTAACAACTTAGCCAAGCCGACCAGGGTTGTGTTAACTTTAAATATTAGCATGATTGACTTTTCACCCCTAGCATCAGGAATATTGTTGCCCCCACAATGCAATACTAATATCTGAGGAGGTTATTCTTATTTTAACAAGGATTTAACATTTGGCATAACTTCAGCCCATCTCATCTCCCCTTACCCTGCCAGAATATGGATGCATGATGCCTTCCTAGATCAAGGTTGGCTCTAAAATCTGATTGCCCGGCCTGGCAAAAGGCCCTTTATACAATGGAAGAACCCACAATCCAAATTCTAATATCTACAATACAAAATTGAGTTGAAAAGACAAAAGAGAATAATACAAAATATTCTGTACATGACATTACACTTTTCTACACCTGGGCATACAGAAAATAAAAATTGTATGCTTAGACAGTAAAGGTAAAGCTACCTTAACTTGCTGAACTGCAAATTTTGCACAATATGACAATCAAAGGCTCATTTTCTAAAATAACCGTACATACATTGAGATTTCCAACGACCCTTGACCGCTATATCTTGCCGACTCGTACCACTAGCTCAAGCATGGGAAGCAGCACCAATACGGAAGGAATGGGTCTTGTACATTTTAGTGTCTAAGCATAACATGTTAATAGCCTTCTTAAATACAGACTCTGCCTGATACCTGGTCACTGGACAGCCAGACAGATGAACAAAAAAAGCCCCATAAGCATTTGTTCTTAAGAGTAAATATTGAATTGGGCAGATTGGACTAGAAGGAACTAATGTGATTGTGGCCCCATTCCCTTCTTGATCAGTTTTGGAGTGACTTAAGGACATAACAATAGTACTGTTGTGTGTTATTCTTATATCACCTACTTGGATAGCATGACCGGGTTTGTTCTTAGAATCCTGAACGAGCTCCAAAATTTGAAAATAACAAAAAAAAAAAATGCAGAGCAAAACAATACACTAAATAACACCGACTCGTAGTCTGATCGACATACTTGAGGGAGGATAGAGAAAATTAAGGTTGCAACGATGAACCGTTTGACGGTATATCGCGGTATATTTTTCCACGGTTCAATTCAAGATACGCTAAACTGATATCGCGGTTCGGATCAATCGGTCCAGAATTATCCGAATCGTCCGTTTTGTTCCCTTTTTTACAATTTCAAAATACCTTCCGCGCAAAATGTAAGGTCGCCGATAACGCATTAACGGCAGTTAAACTCATCTCCAGCATCTTACAGACCTCAGATTTATCACGGAGAAGGACTTAATCAGAGACATATAAAACCCTGGTTTTTATATGTCTCTGACTTAATGTGATTATAAGTTGTTATTATAGATGCTAAGACAAATGATAAACCCTTTAGATCTAAACGTATTCTTTGGTAATACACGATATTTCATCACGTGTGTATTTCGATGAAAATTCGCTCTCTTGTTGACTAAGACATGTTAACACGAGAAATATGACAACTGGTTTTCTAGGTAAATAAAAGGAATAACAGAATGAATGTCTTCCTTTTTCATTCCAATTTAAAAAGAAGATTATTAGGAAAGGTCCCCGTAGTTCACTGTAAATGTTCATCATTGGTTTAGAATATTGTCACAACTCAAAGAACTACCTAACAATCCAATTCAAGTTAACAAAAAGTTTTTTTTAATTATTATTTAAAAATATGAACATTTTATATAACCCTGTCAAGTTTTAAAAAAATATGATGACAAACTTGAAAGACTTTTTAACTTTGTCATGTATCGTGATACGTATCGTATCGTGAACTGAATGCCGTGATACGTATCGTATCGTGAGGTAAGTGTATCGTTGCACCCCTAGAGAAAATGCTTTGAGGCATGCTGATAGTGATAGGTTTATGAATGTCAGTCCTGGCGCTTACACGACCCAATCCAAGTAAAACCTTATGTAACATGGACGATTTTGTTGTATCTAGTAAACCTTGGATTTTGCAAAAATAAGATATTGCAGCTATATATGTTTTGACTGTGCTTGGTGAGAACTGCTTAAATGAAAGATAAGCTACAAAATGAATCAGGTCTTTGGAATTTGGTGGCGAACATTGATTACCCTTGTACACTTGGCAGAAATAACTGATCTGCTGCAATGCTGTCCGGTATATTTTTTTCGTGTTAACAGACAGGGAAGAATATAAAAGTTCTTGAGCTCGATGTTGTAGATGAGTCTGAGAAATGATTCTGGGACTGTCGTAGGTAGTTGGTCGGCTTCTGGAAAGACCTGTCTGAATCTCTGCCACTGAGACGAAAAAGAGAATCAGCCTTAACATTTTTCACTCCCCAAATATGCTGGCCTTTAAATTGAATATTGTGGACGAGGCCCTTTAGGACCAAAACCATTAAGAGATACATAACCCTGGATGTTTTAGTGTTTAAAATGGTGACAAGGGCAATATTGTCAGTAGGTAAAATAACTCGATTTCCCCCCAGCTCATCTCCACAAATAGACAAGGCCATAGCTATTGGTACCAATTCCAAAAAGGTAATGTCCCTAAATATGCTAGCCCCTTGCCATGATTCTGGCCACGATAAAAAAGCCCAATGAGTTCCAAAGATACCCAATCCATATATAACCAGCGCTATCTGTATACAACACTAGTTGAACGTCGCTGGCCCAGTCTACTTGCCTACAGTGTATATGATGTTGTACCATTGAAAGATCCTAGCAACATTAGCCACATTTGTACATCTTGCTTCATTTCCTGAGTAACGCGTCTCTTGTGATAAGGCTTGCTAAGCCCAACAGTGGCATCATACAAGCGCTTGATGAATGCTCGACTCGCTGGAATTGCCTTAATGCAGAAATTACGTAGGCCGTTAATTGACTGGATTTCCTTAAGTGTAACTTTTTTACGAGATAGGAAATAATTGAAATTATCATAAAGCTGACACAGCTTCTCTGATGGGATACTAACAGTCTCTGTGACTGTATCAATTTCCAAACCTAAAAATACCAATTTTGTTGTAGGCCCTAAGGATTTGTCGTGGGCTAATGGGACCCCCAAATCGTTGCATAGATTGGTAAATGGTGAAACTCAATAATGACATTGCTAATGCTTCGTCCCAGAGGCACCTGCTAGTAAAAAACCATCCAAATCTTGGACTATATTATCAGATAGACTCTTGTCTTTTAAATACCATTCCAAAAAGGAAGCAAACTTTTCAAATTTAGCACAACTCACAGAACAGCCAAATGGCATACATTTATCAATATAAATAGTGTTGTTAATTTTGAAACCCAGCAACTCAAAATCAGAGGGATGAACTGGTAGCAAACGAAAAGCATTCTTAATGTCTAAGCGAGCCATAAAAGTTCTCGAACCTAATTTTTCCAACATTCTCAAAGCTTCATCAAATGGTGTGTATTTAACTGAACAATACTGAGGATCAATAAAGGCATTCTCACTATCACCAACTGGGTGGGACAAATGATGAATAAGATGAAAAGTACCATCTTTTTAGGTACCATACCTATGGGGGACAGTTTAAGGTTGAGAAATGGAGAGTAGAAAAAAGGACCAAGGACCCGATCTAAAATTATTTCTTTATTGACTAACTGTATGGCTTCTGTAGTAAGTGAATTCAAAGACTTCAGATTTCTACAGTCATATGGCTGTCTAGGACCTTGATAATTTAATTTAAAACCAAACTGAAACCCTTGCAATAGTCCATGTGCGTTTTCCATGTCTGGATAATTAGTCAAACATTCTGATAAAACTGAAGTCTTGATTGGACTGTACGCAGTACTACTGATGGTCAACTGGCATTGAGTCGGGGGCTCTGTAACTGCTATTACAGTGCTGCTATCCCACAAGTTGACATGGGATGGGTTTGGATAGGATTCAGGATTGAGGATTCACGATAGAAACATATAGTAGTTAATCCAATCCTATCCTATCCTATCCTATCCTGTACCCTACTGCCAATCAGATTCGAGTACAGGTTGATTCATATTTCAGAATTAATTACAAAAACAGAATATGTTTTAAAACGTTAACAAAATTTTTTTTTATAAAAATACGATAGAAAATAAACATATTTTGTTTATTTTAACACAAATTAATATGTTAGACGGTGCGACCGTTAGTGAGGGCGGAGCTTTCGAGAGAACATTTCTACATTTTATTCTTTAAAGATTAAAATAAAATTGTAATGACATGAGTTGCTTAGCCAGAGCACTCAAAATCAAATAGCATAACAGGGAAAGAGAGATCTTGCTCCAGACCAGTCAAGGATTCAACTGTTCAAACTATCCATGCCCAAGAGTTTCATTTTTAAGACGTTAAGTCTTTCACCTATGTATCTGTTCAACAATAAATGAACATGCCTGAGCATCATTTCTTAATCTTTCATGATTACATGCACATTTAAAGACACCAATCGAGAAACATCCAGCCACTTGATTCTCATCTGTTACTCCCCGTGCATGACTTTGACATCAAATACAAATAAGGACAATTTTCATGGACCACATCAGAAATTGAACTTGGGACCCAAAATATAGACAGATGATCTACTTCCTGGGTTATCAGGACAGTGGGAAACATATTTATTTTACCTGGCCAACACTAGGGCTGTGTGTCGCGAGGGCTAAAAATATCACTATGTATCGCAGAATTTCAGATAAAAATAATGCAATGCATGTATGATACATCTTTTCTTTTTCTTTTTTTAACATTAATCAGTTTTCCATTAATTATTTTCTTAAATTTAATGAAAAATGTAGATTTCAGCATTTCTTTTTATAAACAAAAATAAAAGGTAAAATTATTTATTGCTGTATGGACCCCCTCTGTATCACAGTAATTGGTGTTTTGTGACATCCACCACACAATTATTAAAAGGATCATATATGGAAGCTTAAAAAAAGATAGTTTTAGTACTGCTCAACTTTACTAATTGGATTACATGGCCGTAGGAACCGGGGGGGGCACGGGGGGCCGTGCCCCCCCCCCCCAGTAATTTTGTCGATATATAGATTACTATAGTAAACATAGATAATGTGTGCTTGTGCCCCGTCAATATAAACGTCTGATGACCTTTTTTTTTTTTTTTTTTTTTTTTTTTTTTTTTTTTTTTTTTTTTTTGCTTGTTAAGGAATTTTGGTAGTTGATGTTTTTCTTGTTTTTTTGTTTTTTTTTTTTGCTTGTCAGGAAATATTGGTAGTGCCCCCTCAACGTCAACTGAAAAATGTATGGCTGTGCCCCCCCAAAACTGAAATTGCTTCCTACGGGCCTGCATTACCATGGGTAATATCTAATGAGATTCTGTATATGCTTTTTTAAGCCAAGAGAACATTTATTAGTACAGAAAACTTTATTAAAAATATACATTACATGTGTTTTGCAGTAAAGTATCGGTATATATACAATTATAGTATACAGTTTAATTGTTGCAACATTGAAGTCATATACGTGTTTATTTATATACTGTTACATGTAAACTGAATGGCTACCTTCTTGTCCATCATACATTGTTTAACTTAGTTTTTCTCAATTACATATGATTTTGAACTTTATACACTATCATAATTCACCATGGGTTCCAATTGGTTGAATAAATTTTCTGTTCTATACTTTTAAATAGTACTTTTTAAAACTGACAAAAACTAGAAATCCTCAAGCTTTTTTAAAATTATATGTTTGATCCATTCAATTGTGTCAACATTGTATATATATTATATGGAACATGTGTAACTTTGTCAGGTGAAAAAATCTATAATTCTAAAAAGACAACAGAGTCAAATGGACCGTCATTTGAGCTTCAGACATGTTAAAAAGATTTTTCTTTTGATGGTGAGCTAAGGAACTGAGATTTGTGAGATTTGACACTTTAAAAATTTAAAAACAAAAACAAAAACAAAACAAACGAAACATTTACAACAACAGAAATGAGACATGGGCCTCAACCTGCAAATGTATACATCGACAACATGGTAATTAAATAACAATTAGGATGCAAGAATGAAAATTAAAAAAAAAGAAAAACAGATAAAAATTAAAATCCATAACAACCCCCCCCCCCCCCTTGTTGGGTCCGTTACCAGAATTCAGTAAACCTTTCCACAAAATATTTTACCACTAAAACATTTTTTTTTTAATTATTCAAGAGGAAAATCATATGTCACAAAAAATTATATATTTCTAGCTTGTGTTCTGAGAATAAACCTTAAAGACATTCGTCGTAAGATTTTTAGTGAAAGGGGCCACAGAAAGATCCGCGCCTCCAAAGTGCATAGTACGCAGTCTAGACAGTGACGTCACTGAAATTCGTTAAACCACTTTTTTTTTTTTCCAAAAAGCATGGTATGGTTTATTTAAAGTTGAATAAATCTGTTTTTAAAAAGAGAATACGCATATGAAATATCAATTATTACAGGTTGTTAAAAAGTCGGCAGTTTCTGCTGATTCAATGAATGACGTCACATGTCGGATCTATGACGATCGATTGCAAGTTAGTTGAAAACGAAAGTAAGAAGGATGTGTACTATAAGGGTGTTTTTGATTATTAGAATTGATAAAACTTCATTAACACAGGATTGGAATTGAAATTATGATTTACCGGCATCTCGTCTATGCGGGAATTTGTCGCGAGATTCAAGATGGAAAAGACTATGGACGCCATATTGGCGACAAGGTTCTCAGTTCCATAGGTATTGTAATAAAAATATAGTTTACAATAGAATTCAATATATTCTACATACAAACGTGTTACCTATAGGGAGAGCTTCGCTCTCACGGGCCCTTCGGGCCCGTGAGAGGGCTCCGCCCTCTAATATGTTAGACGGTGCTACCGTTAGTGAGGGCGGAGCCTTGAAGAGAACATCTCTATATTTTATTTGATTGATGATAAAATATGCGTTAATAATCTGTGTCAGAAGAGTACAACAACGAATTCATTTTTTTTATTTTAAAAAGAATCCTTTCTCTTAGTTCTAAGACTCTTACTTCTCATTCATATAATGAAATTTAAGAGTGTTTGGTTTAATAAGTCTAAAAGCCCTTTACTCAGATTTTGTTTAGCCAGAACACCCAAATAGTGGGAAGGCAGAACATGCACCAGACCAGGATTCAAATGACCCAGGCCGCAGAGCTCTAAAATGTTACTCTTCCAGCTATGTTTCAATCACATAGTGAACAAACCTGCCTGATCATCATTTCTTCACCTTTCACGACTATGCAAAGACACCAATGCAGAAACATCCAGACACTTAATTCTCATCTGTTACTCCCAGTGCATGGTCATGACATCAAATAAAAATTAAGGACAATTTTCAAGAACCATACCAGAAGTCAAACTTGGGACCCAAAAGTGCAGACAGATGAGCTACCTCCTGAGCTATCAGAACATTGGGATCTTAAAGCCTGAACAATACCATGGCTGTGTATCTCAAGGACAAAATTCCAGAAAAAAATATCACAATGCATTTATAGGATATGACAAAATTTCACATTAATTAATCAGTTTCCTATTAAATTATTTTCTTATTTTAATAGAAAAAATGTATATTTCAGCATTTCTTTTTCAACAAATCCGATCCAAATAGCCTTGAATACTTTCTAACATAAAAGCAACGTAAAAATCCTCTTTTTTTTTTTTAATTTCTGGAAGAAAGAAAATTTTTAGTGTAATTTGCCATACTTATTCAAATTCTGTAATTTCAAATCAAACTTGTGAACTGTACATTTCTGGGAAGTATCGAAGAGAATATTGATACATGTACTTATTTTATGTATTGATGAATTGTTAACACCCCTATCCAGTCATCACAATAAATAAAAGGATCGGCATATTTTGAAAAATACTAGTATAATATGTTGAATTTCATGAAAGGAAAGAAAATCTAAGGATATTGCATTTCATGAGAAGATGACATACACTTCCTAATTTTTAGAATATTTGCTGTAATAATATTTTTTTAAATATAAGTTTTTTTTTTATACTGCTCAGTAAATAACATTGTCCTACAGTGTGTATACATGGATTACTATGGATAATATCAAATGAAGATTTCTGTATTTGCTGTTTCATTAAGGCAAGGTAACATTTATCAGAATAGAAAACTTTTAAGTAAAAATGCCCGTCACATGTTTTTGCAGCACAGTTTAGGTTTATACAAGTATATTATACCATTTAATTGCTGCAAAATAGAGATCATATACGTTTGTGTATATTTATTTACAGTCAGTCACATGTATAACTGAACAGCTTTTGATTTTACACGATCATAATGCACAATCCACTATGGGTCCAAGTTTGTTGAATAAATTTTCCATTCTATATTTTATTACTTTTTAAAACAACAATTAGAAATCCTCAACCTATCTTTGTTTCGTTCAAATTTATCTATATATGGAATGTGTTTGGTCAGACAAAATATCTAATTTTAAATATATTTCAGTCATCTGTGGTAGTTTGAGCTCCAGACTTTCTTTTGTTGGTAGGCTTCAGGGAATCTGAGAGTGCTATCAAAGATTATCTCACATTTAAATTATATGATAAAACAGATAAAAAAAACACGAATTAACGACAGAGAAAAATACAATAAAGACAGACCCTATACCTTCAAATGTACATACAAACACATGTATTTACGACCAGGAAAAAAAACCCAAAACAGAAGAAAAAAAATCTTAGATAAATAATTCGAATTCCTAATAAACCTCCTCCCCTTCTGAGTTCATTTCCCAAAATAATTTACCATTAAAACATTTTTTTTTTGAATTCTTGAGAGGAAAATTATAGGCTTTGTAGGTCACAAAAAATCTCATATTTTGATTATGTGTGGAGAATAGTCCTTAAAACATTAGTAATAATTACATGTATACTTTATTAACAAAGATTTATTTTCCTAAAGCTGTAAGATTTTTGGTGAAAGGGGCCACCGAAAGATCCACCCCTCCATAGTGCATTTCGGCGTTTACATTCAGTCTAGACAGTGACGTCACAGAAATTCTTGAAACCGAGCTTAATTATTATTAACTACCTCAAAATTTTGGTATGATATTATGAGCCGTTGAATAAACACGTTTTTAGAAAGAGAGTACGCATATTAAAAATCAATTATGGCAAGTCGTTAAAAGTCGGCAGTGTCCGCTGATTCAGTCAGTGAATGACGTCACATGTCGGGTTTATGACGATTGAGTTCAAGTTAATCGAAAACGAAAGTAACAAGGATATGTACTGTAAGGGTGTTTGGGGTTATTGGAAATGATTACACTTCATTAACACAGGATTGGAATTAAAGTTACGATTCACAAACATCTCGTTTATGCGGGAATTCGTCACGAGATTCAAGATGGAAAAGACTATGGACGCCATATTGGCGACAAGGTTCTCAGTTCCATAGGTATTATAATAAAAATATAGTTATCAATAGAATTCTGTATATTTTATATACATACGTGTTACCTATAGGAAGAGCTTCGCTCTCACGGGCCCTTCGGACCCGTGAGAGGGCTCCGCCCTCTATTAATTAACTTCGAGTGACATTGCGTACGATTTAACCGTGAACGATTACCGGAAGAATCTTCACAAGTAAACAACGAAGAGTTCAGACATCAAGAGATCTTATTTTCTTCAGCATGTTTGGATGATTAAGCCAATTCCTACTTGTTTTAAAGTTCAATAACATGTAACTGTGTTAAATGTGCTCTGTTTGTCTGGATAATTCTACACAAACCGCCAACGGCGGACTTGAACAGATCGATATCGCAGTTGTTTGGTGCAAGAACATGTAAGTATACTACACACTGTACATGTGTGCATGTTTATACATTTCCCCCCCTTTTAGCAATGTTATAATGACTTGAGCTATCAAAATTTTATTCTATTATAACATAGACAAAAATCGGGTGTGGAAAAATAGGTATAGTGTAGGAAGGGGAGAGGGTTAAAAATTTACAAATTCCCTGTCATGATACAATGTGTCCTAAAACAATAAGATGTATTATGCCTTTTTCAGTTGTTATTACTATATTATTTCCCTACTGTGGTTTAAATTTATTTATTTATTTATTTATTTTTTTTTTAAATTTGAGTGCAATTATAATAAAATAAAGACAGAATCATATCTTATGCTACTGTTTAAATTGTATTATAAGCCAACTCAGCATTTACATGTACATTGTATGTATGATCTATTCTGGGTTATGAATTATAAATTAATCATTCATTATTCTTCATTGCAGAGAATGATACTTGGTTTTGCCTGCCCACATCAAAATATTTTGTGAGGAAAAAAGGATTTTACATTTGAAAAGTAGGTATGATTATTAACATGTGTTTATGCATGGGTATCAGTATAATACATACATATCATTATCAGAGTTGAGATGAAG
Source organism: Saccostrea echinata (assembly GCF_033153115.1). Taxonomy (NCBI): domain Eukaryota; kingdom Metazoa; phylum Mollusca; class Bivalvia; order Ostreida; family Ostreidae; genus Saccostrea; species Saccostrea echinata. Next base: position 97,766 of record NW_026889787.1, read on the forward strand.
TTTCTGTGTAGATTCTCTGAATAAGTGATTTTTTTCTTCTTTAAAAAAAAAGAGTAAAACTGAAAACAGTTTGTTATTGTTCTGGTCATCTGACATGGTCATCATCATGTTATATGTATTTTCATAATTTTTTTCTTATTCAAATTTTAAGCAAAGAAGAAAACAAACAAAAAAACATAAATAGATTAATACTAGCATTAGAATTCAAAATAGAGGAAAAAACAAACAAACAAATGTACTCATACTAGTTACATGTAACAAGTTGACGAGATGAAATGAATTACAATTTACAAGTAAATTATGATTGTTTAATTAAGATATGACTATGAAGTTGCAGTATAAGATTTGAGTTTGCTCGATTTCTTTAAATGCTTTACTCTGGGAGAGAAAAAAGGTAAAATTCAGCCAGTCGCACATGAAATGAGAAAGATAATCACAATAAAATACAGTTTTAATGTATAATGTATATGACTAAAATGCACAATCTACATGCATATATTGTTATAATCATAATAATAATTGTTTTTTTTTTTTTAGGATGATCCTGCATATTTGCTGCTGTACATATTGCAGTTCATCTCATCTGCTGCTGGAATAAATATGAAAGATGTTCAAACCACTAAACAAGAGCCCCCTAGAGTCTGAAATCATGATGATTTTATTAAGGAGATCAGTGTGTGAAGTATTTGTTTTCTGTGCATTGTTGACAATTTTGAAACTGTTCGGTTACTTATGACTAGCTCTTTGACACAAACTTTGACATTTGAAATTCAATTTGAGCGATGGACAAGGAGGCGAAATCATATGCATGTAAAACATCATACAATTGGAAAAAGACATTGATAAACTTAAATTTTAACAGATTTCATGTACATATATCTGTGAGCTTGGCATTGAAATACATGTATACTTCTGATGAATTTGTCTCATAATGGAACATTCAATTGTTATACATTGTAGATAAAAAAATAAAATTGTAGATGAGATTTATTTGGCCCAAAATATATATATTTAACACTGAAGAGGCAATTATCCTGAATGAATATTGTCAACTTGGTCAAGCATTTTTGTTCCTCATTTAGACCCTGAATAACATTCAAGATCAAATGTCAAGGTCAAAAACAAAATTTACTTAAATATGGCTTATAAATACTGAAACTACTGTGAATTCATATACATGTTTTACAAGAAAGAATTCAAAGGAATATGTGTGTGTTCACTGCAATAATTATTGCTGTCAGTCTGTCTATGAAGATTTATGAAAATGTTTTCTGTTAAACATAAATTAAATTCTCACTCATAAAAATATGGTTTTTGAAATACATTTGCATGACACTGAACTGACCATAAACTAAAAACAAAGTGAAGTAAAATAAGAAAATTTAACATTTTGAATATCTTGATTTTTATTTAGCAAACGTGATAAAGTTTTTGCATATTTGTAAAATATTCAAATTCAAACAATGATGAACTGAACATCTCAAACAAGAATAACTTTAAACAATGAATATAAAAACAAATCATACATTTAAATAATTTTTACATGTTTAATGAATAAAAGTCAAGATATTCTAAATGTCTGTTCTCGGTTTATGGTCTTGTCATACATGTATCTTCTTTCTGGATCTACATGAGTATGAAGGTATAGACATTAATAGTCTGATTCTCATAATTAAAGAGCTTAAATTTTGTTCGTTTAGTCTACTTATTAATAATCATAACATTAGAAAAGTATCTGAAGTCTTAGTTGTTGTCCCCCCCCCCCCTTTTTCCACGATTTTTCTCTCTAACTTTAACTCCATTTATTTATCAAAGTGTATAAATTCGAAAAGAAATCGCAAATACCGTGACATCTCTCGATCATTGTTAGTATGTGAAATTATAGAAAAAAAGTCGGATTATAATTTTTTTTCTATAAATTTTTTGAAAGCTTACTTTCTTTACACGTTCGCTAGATCAGTACTTGCCTATGTTTTATTACAGTCCCTTTGTTTACATTTTAACTCGGTACTCGAATATTAATTCGTGCGGGGTGTCGGGAATTAATGGATGTCGATTTCGATTATTTTTTATCATTAAAACATATTAAATAAAATCCATAATTATTACTGATTTTTATATAATGGTCATTTTATTATTATTTTTTTTTTCGTTTTGTCAAATTAACTCCTAAATATTAAAAAACTGAAAGTAGCAGGATAGGATAGGATAGGATTAGACTGAAATCACAGGATAGGATTGTGGATGCAGGATTCACGATAGGATAGGATAGGATTGTCAACTTATAGGATAGCAGCACTGTAGCTGGTTTGACTGTTGATTGAGCACGCCAGGTTGACTGAGAGTTCCCAGATCAAAAATTCAATGAATTTCTAGTAGTGCTTTTACTCATTGAGAAGGGATGGGGTTGTGAGCATAGAATGCACCTGTGCCTATATTGGCAGTTTTGCCTTGAACAATAACCGTTGTAATTGAAATAATAACATTTCAAGGGTTGGGATGACTGAATGGAAGGCTGTTGGTGAGGAGTATTGTTATACATATTAAGGAGCCAAAGCTCCTGATCAACTGACGCAAATGACATTGAAGGGTTGCACTCTTTCTTCAATCTGAATTGAATGTCATAGTCACACCAACCCAGACCATTAACCAGACTTGCCCCGAGACGTATTGTGTGGACATATTTAAACAGGGCAGCGTTTTCCATGGGGCGAGCCAGCGCATAAATAGCTGCATAGACAAGATATGCATCTGTCCACGTTTGAATATCAGTAATGGGTTTTAATTTAGATTTTGATGATAAAGCTAAATTGCCATTTTGCAGTGAGAAATATCTAGTATCAACATTGGGGTCAGTTTCAAGCTTATTGTTGATCAATGAAGCTAAATTAACATATTCGCCATTGGCAATTTTGAGTTTAATATTGTTGGGAACATTTTCCCCAAATCATTGTCATAACTAGAAACTTTTACGTTCGCATTAGATGAAGGTGTGCCTTCTGTCCCCTGAAGTTCGGCTGGGTCTTCTCACTCACTCAGAATTGTGGAAATGCGTTGAGCCAGATCCTGAAGTTGGTAGGATGGCATAACGTTGGTAGGCATTATCGAGGGTGTGGAAGCCTGTACATCTAGAGTATCAGTAGGGCGACTGACAGGCTGGACTGTTCCGTCCGTGATGCTCGCCGACGGAGGAAATTCGGAAGTAGTCTCCTGGCGAGGCTCTTGTCTCGAGGACCCTCTCGTTTTCGTGACTGAGCCTCGGTCTGACTTGTCGTCTTTCGCTTAGGCATTTCGAATCTCGAAATATAAACAAAGAGAAAATTTGTTTACCATGGGCTGTCATCAAACGTAAATGTAATTTGACTACTTTGAATGCACGTGTGTACCTAGCATATATAAATGCAGGTCTGTTAAAAATCAAAAAATTGTTGGCATCGATGATTAAATTTTGATAAATATGCAATAAAATGGCGTTTAAAATTTCATTACAACAATTTTTTGAAAAAAGTAAACGTATTAGCTAGAAACAATCGAAAAATTACCACCGTGTGAAATCCCGTCCTTACCTTTTGAAAACTTTTGCTTCGACTGATGATGAATCAGTGCACATATTACGTAAACAAAATGTGTTGAGGTATAGACTAACTGACGCAGGACCAAAACAAAACATCCCAAATAACTGTATTTTGCGAAAATTGATAGTTTTTCACTTTGATATATGAATTTAACCTTTAGTGGTGAAATCCTATTAATTTTGGAGTGCCGACATTAGCATACAATGTAAAATATTGTTCTGACACTTTCAGAAGAAAGAAAGAAATAAATGAATAAATACATAAAATAAATAAAGGTTCCCACGTTATACTGTAAGAAAATGGTATTACATTTAAGTAGGTTTATTAATTTTGTTTCTTACAATATTTTCTGCACACACACACACACACACACACCCACACACCCTCACACACACACACACAGATATATATATATATATATATATATATATATATATATATATATATAGTTTTGTGCCATGCGGATTGTGGGATATTTTGTGTCTTTTTCACTCACGTTGTGGGTATCATGGATGGTTTATGGGTCATTATATATTGACCCACAAACCATGTGCCTAAAAATTTGTTTATGACAATAATATAGTTACTATTTTCATTTTTTACAAAAAAATTTTTTTTGACCCATAATTACACACTCAAAAAATGACCCACAATGCAATTATATATATATGAAATCTTACCACTCTGTGGATTGGCAGAATTTCGCGCGTGACCCACAATTTTTTATATACTTCCCCATGAGTATTGGAGGGATTATGGGAAACAGCTAGATTTTATAGCCTAATTGTAGTGAATCATTATCAGATTGTAACGCATTATTTATTTACATGTATGTCATGCCATGCATGAGCTTTTGTTTTTAATGTACTATGTACTACATTGTATAAATCTAGAAAAAATAAGGTTAAATAATTTTATAAGTTTTAATCGTTCTATAGTTGTGTTCTTCCTAAAGTCTATATAATTATTCAGATATGAAAGAAAGCTTCAAGTATATCATTTTATAAGATAAAATGACTTTAAAATGTTACTATAAAGAAGGCGCGTTACCCTGATGTGTTTAAGTAATAAAGAAATATGTCAGTATGAAGTCGCAGAAAATCATTCACAACTCAAGGATTATTCAGAAAAAAATTATTACGCGTTAAGATTTTAGGGAAGTGTAATCAAATCAACAGTGATTTTAATATTTTATAGATAGACAAGTACAACTGTACATATCCCACGATGTTCTTTATATCAATATATTGACCCAGAATGATGTATAGTTGCCTGTAATTTGATCCCGCAATATTCTATATCTATATATATGTACATATAAATGACCCATAATTATCCGATACATGCATTACATGTACATGTAGAACCTTGATATAGATATATAGATATATTTATGTAATATATGTGTTTATAATATTAACACATTTATGTGAGAGAAAGAGATAAAAGATTTGGGAACAAAAAAAAATTTTCGTCAAAAACGTATTGAATAAAACAAGTAATTCAAAATAGGACAATCTCTAACCATTTTACTCGCTAAATAGTCTCGAGTATTTGCTTTCATCCTCCCACGGGATGAACCTCTGCCATTCAGTCATTGAATGGTTCCTGATGGTTTGAAAAGGTGACCACTTCGCGGTTTATAAAGCGTAAACTGCCTAAACCCAGTATATATCCAACAATGTTCTTTCACTTTTTTGGATATATACGTATATCTTTATACTTATATACTATCCCACAACAATATACTCGTACTGTACATTGATCCCGCAACATTATATATATATGTATACAAATTAATGACCCACAATTATATCACATATACCTAAATATTGAGTTATATAAACTAATTAAAAAATAGATCATTAATGACATAAAATGTCTCTAAAATTTATTTTAAAACAAAAGGTTTACTAACAAGTCTTAAGCATCTGACCATGCAGATATTTGTTTTGTAAGACATAAACACAGCGGTTCTTAATCAATGTAAAGTTTTCCACCAAGAAACTACTCGCACTCGATCATTTTGCTTAGTAACTTATATTATAGAGATACATTGCTTCTAGTAAAAGAGGCTTCGTTTCGGGATAGTGTATTTTGTGTATTGAGTGTTTAAATTCACTAATTATATTAAAAATCGGAAATCGCTGAAATCCATTTTTTTAAAAAAAATCATATTTCAATGTACATAAAAAAAAGGGATGACACTCGACATCTTCGATACCAGGAAGTGCCTCGGTCCACACTATAAATAGGCGTCGGAACCGGGAGGGGGGGGGTAAGGGGGTTAACCCCCCACTTTTTTGCTAAGGTATACATAATATAGGCATTAGAATTGAAAATTGAAGCTTACTTTTTTTTTTTAAGATTTAACCCCCCCCCACTTTTAATTAGCCCCTCGCTATAATTTGCTTTTGACGCCTATGCTATACAATTATTTAATGCCTGAGCAGTCAATAGACCAGAATATTTTTCCCGAGGTGCACAGAGCAGCTGTGCCTCAGTGTGTTCTATTGCCCGAGGCCAACAGCCGAGCAATGTTTCAATTTATTGTTTACCACTGACGTCTGTTCAATGTTACATATAAATTCGAAACCCAGATCGGTTTTTCCGAAATACGTTGCGGTCCAATAGATCGCAGTATATTGACCAGCAGTTCAATAGATCGGTTTCAAAAAGTAAGATAACTTAAATGAAAAATTACATTAATTTTTAGGGACCTTGTAGAAAAGAGTTATCCGTAGTAAAGTATAAAAACAAAGGCATGAAAATAAGTATGAACTTCGCCAGTAAATTGTTAACGTTCTGAAAACTAATAATTATTATACAATTATTGCTGGCTTTTGAGGTCAATATGATGATTTAGACACCTGAGGAGTACAATATTCACCGAGCCCGAAGGGCTCATCGTATTGATCGAAAAAAAAGCAATAATTGTTTTATCATATGATTCAATGATTAAATGACACACATTCATTAAGCAATCCATGCCATCTTACATAATGTACTTGTTCACATCTACTGAAGTACTAGCCAAACATAATGAGAGAAACGGGGTTAAAAAAACAACATTGTATTATTCTAGAATTTTTAATTCTAGTTTAGGTGCAATGTAGAAAAAATAAATGTTAAGCACATATATAGGATTGATTTTGAAAAAGGGGGTATTAAAAGGGGAAAAAAATAACAACTTACCTGAAAACAAATCTTTGACTACCCCCCCCCCCCCAAAAAAAAAAAAGAAAAGAAAAAGAATTCGCAGCAGTGTTAAGGCGTACTTCGAAGAAATCAACGGAATATAAACGTGCATAAATACATACCTTTTTAAACTGAATTTATTTTTGTAAAGGTACTATATTATCACATGGCTTTAAATATTATTTGAAATAACATTGTATACACCGCTCTGTAATGAATTTGGTTTGGTCACGTTATTTGACAGTCACGTGATAAATGCATATAATGTGTACTGTATGTAGCACAGGCACTTGGGGTATGGACCCCCCCCCCCTTTCCATTTTTTTTTCTTTTTAAATCTGGTGTCGAGTCACCTTTTTCCTATTTTTGTATTCTAATATGCACTGTATGTTATCAATAATGTAACTCTTTTGTCTCTATAAGCTGTTTTTAAATATATCGTTTTCGACTGATACATAAAAAGAGAGAAGGCTTGCAACTCTTTTCTCATCGTTTGCCTCACCTCGCTTAAACTTCGCCTGATTATTTATCGAAAGCATAAGAAACAAGAGGCCCAAGGGCCTTAACGGTCACCTGAGTATAATACAACAATTTAGAAGTTAAATACACTGACAGATGAAGCTTTTTTGCCCTAAAGCAAGAGAAGTAGGAAGATCAGGATCAACAAAATAATTAGTCTAGTATTCAGTATCAACTCATGAATTAAGTTCTAATCTGTGCTCCACTTAACACTATCACCATGCAGACTATTAACAAACTATTAGTGCTTCTGTACTATTTTTAAACCCATATTAAGACCTCTAGCATTGACCTCTCTTATGGTCTTTGAAGAACTTTTAATAAGATAAGTTATTTTTGTCTCATTTTTATTTATCTATTACTTACAGGTCTACCTGATTATTAAAACTAAGAAAATACTTTTTGAATTATATGATAAACATTCTTGCATAATTATTTTATTCTATTTACCTTTCAAATACATTATTTACAGTGATTAATTATCAAAAGTGAACGGAAAAGGGGAATAACTTCTCTCAGTAGAATACAAATTAATAGAGCCCTGCCCAGGACTAGAATGCTTAGACAAATGGTCCAGATGTTCAAAAATCTGGTAGAAATACGCTTACTTATATCATTTAAACTTTTACTCAGTTTTCTTCCGATATGCCCAGAAGCAGAGAAGAATTTCACAGGTACAATGCATTTTCACTACAGATTCAACAAAGCCTTACCCTAACACCAGAACCCAAGACCAAGGGTCAAGAAATTTACAGATTTGGAAGAGTTACCCTCATCATCATAACTATGGACTTCAAAGAATTAACACTTTTCCACTATATTATCAACCCCCCCCCCCCCTCGTTATGCCAGAACCCCTGACCCTAGGACCACAAGATTTAAAAATTCTGTTCGAAGCTCCCATTTTCATCATAGCTAAGCAATTTATTTATCAGCTCAATGCTAAGGAGCAGACAGGATTAATTAATGATTAATTAATAGAATTAATGCTTTTTCACTATATAATCAATAGAGCCCCCCCCCCCCCTTCCTCAAGAGCCCCAAAAACTGAAGCCACATATTTAAAAATTTTGGAAGAAGCATCCTTGCCTATCATAATCATGCACTTAGTTTGTTTAAATAATCTCCAGTAGCAGAGAAGATTTTCAAAGAATCAATGCATTTTCACTATATAATCAATAGAGCCCCGCCCTAACACCAGAACCCCTGACCCTCGGGCCATGAAATTCAAAATTTTTGAAAAGGCACTTTTGCTCATCATACTGTAACTATGTACTTAGTTACTTTATTTAATACCCAGGAGCAGAGATGAAGATTTTCAAAGAATTTATGCTTTTTCACTATATAATCTATAGAGCCCCGCCCTAACACCAGAACCCCTGACCATGGGGCCATGAATTTCACAATTTTGGAAGAGGCTCTCTTGGTCATCATAACTATGCACTTAGTTACTTTATTCAATACCAAGGAGCAGAGAAGAAGATTTCAAAGAAATTATGCTTTTTCACTATATAATCTATAGAGCCCCGCCCTAACACCAGAACCCCTGACCCTGGGGCCATGAATTTCACAATTTTGGAAGAGGCTCTCCTGGTCATCATAACTATGTACTTAGTTACTTTATTTAATACCCAGGAGCAGAGAAGAAGATTTTCAAAGAATTAATGCACTTTCACTATATGATGTATATAGCCCCACCCTGGGGCCAGAACCCCTGACCCTGGGGCCATGAATTTCACAATTTTGGAACAGGCACTCTTGCTCATCATAACTATGTACTTAGTTACTTTTTTTAATACCCAGGAGTACAGAAGAAGATTTTCAAAGAATTAATACATTTTCACTATATAATCAATAGAGCCCCGCCCTAACACCAGAACCCCTGACCCTGGGGCCATGAATTTCACAATTTCTGAAGAGGACTTCTTGCTCATCATAACTATGTACTTAGTTACTTTATTTAATACCCAGGAGCACAGAAGAAGATTTTCAAAGAATTAATGCATTTTCACTATATAATCAATAGAGCCCCGCCCTAACACCAGAACCCCTGACCCTGGAGTCATGAATTTCACAATTTTGGAAGAGGCACTCTTGCTCTTCATAACTATGTACTAAGTTACTTTATTTAATACCCAGGAGCAGAGAAGAAGATTTTCAAAGAAATAATGCACTTTCACTATATTATCTATATAGCCCCACCCTGGGGCCAGAACCCCTGACCCTGGGGCCATGAATTTCACAATTTTGGTAGAGAGCTCAATGCTTGTTATAATGATGCCAACAGTTTGACTGCTTGATGTCCTGGAGTAAAGAAGAAGATTTTTAAAGATCGCATTATTTTTGGTGGTTTTAGCCCCACCCCTCAGGCCCCAGGGGGGCAGGGACCATGAAATTCACAATTTTTGTTCCCCTTCACCCATAGATGCTTTATGCCAAATTTGGTTGAAATTGGTTAAGCGGTTTCAGAGAAGAAGCTAAAAATGTTCAAATGTTAACACACGACGCACGCCGACGGACGAGAACGGATAGCAATAGGTCACCTGAGTGACTCAGGTGACCTAAAAATGGAATATGCATACATCAATAAATTCGTTATACATTCTTCTTCCTTTTCATATTTCCATTTAATTTTTATGTGCCCCCGATTTGTAAATATTTCGATTAAATCACCCACATCTAGGGTAAATTTTGTTGATGTGCACCAGCTGGGACGGAAGTGCAATAACGGTAACTCTAACTTTATAAATGTTCTGCATTTTAAAATAAATTCCAAGCTTTGCAATAACAATATTGTGAAATTTGGTTGTCTAAGTCTTCTGTTAAAAGCTAATCTTCATCCATTAGAATTTGCTAGTTACAGTTATCTTGTTATTCACAGAACTTACCGTTACATGTTATATGAAGAGAAAATTCGGGATTCATTCCTTCTCGCATTTAATGTTCCGAATGATATTACACGTAATGATGATACCCGAAAATACCGGACACTTCCGTCCCAGCTGGTGCACATTAACAAAATTTACCCTAGATGTGGGTGATTTAATCGAAATATTTACAAATCGGGGGCACATAAAAATTAAATGGAAATATGAAAAGGAAGAAGAATGTATAACGAATTCATTGATGTATGCATATTCCATTTTTTCTTATGCTTTCGATAAATAATCAGGCGAAGTTTAAGCGAGGTGAGGCAAACTATGAGAAAAGAGTTGCAAGCCTTCTCTCTTTTATGTATCAGTCGAAAACGATATATTTAAAAACAGCTTATAGAGACAAAAGAGTTACATTATTGATTATTTATTATACAGTGCATTTATTATACAGTGCATATTAGAATACAAAAATAGGAAAAAAGGTGACTCGACCCCAGATTTAAAAAGAAAAAAATGGAAAAAAAGGGGGGGGGGTCCATACCCCAAGTGCCTGTGGTATGTAGGTCACAAACAAATTTTTAATATCGCAAGGGCATACCCTAGTTAAAATTAAAAATTTAAGTAATAAATTGTTCCTACATAACTTTTAGTTTATGGAAAGTGCTGCTGCTTTAAATAGAATTCGCATTTTATTAGTTTAAATTTCAAGTTATCTGGCTTATGTCGAAATATCTGTGACCTTTATCAAGTATTTTATGTATTTATTAAGTAATGCTCTCGATTTCAGGAAAGCAGCAGCACTTTTCAAGTTAAGGAATGTGTCCGTTATGTATATTCAAAAAATGGTCAAGATCTATTAAGTTTATGCCCTTGCGAAAAGGCTATTTAATGAGGCACCTCGGCGTGAAACATGCACACCCTGTAGACAAAAACACGGTAAAATTAATTCAATACATTCTTTCGATAGTTTTAAAATAATGACACTAAACAAACGTTTCAGATTTGTATTAATGGTCTACCTAAGATTTGCAAATAATATTCTGTTTAATAATAAAATGCATTTTTCACTGTGAAAAAATTACTTGATCCGCCTCTCACTGCACATAAAATGCGTCAAATTTTACCATGATGACGTCATGTCGACAAGTGCATTGCGATCGGTGACTTGTTTAGATCTTGCTGTGTGGGATTTAACTAGCGACAAAAATGAATGCAGTGGTAAGTTTTGATGTAGTTCATTACTCTTATGCAGTTTAGATTAGCAAATTATTTCATTTTCTGTTATTGTGAGGAATTGCTATATTTGTATGATGTCACAGTAAACTTTTCCCGAATAAATTATGCCCAGCCCTCTTTATGCAGCCTTTACAGAGCTGCGTTCTCCCAACTCAAAATTTTATTTGGTGGGATGTAAAAAAGGTCCATAAACGAGGGGAGAGGGGGACGTTCATTAAAATTTTTCATCCTTAAAATTTAAATTAAAACTTTACTTTCTCAAAAGGTGGGGAGAGGGGTAGGCCACCTGCAACCCCCCACCCCAACCCCTCACCCAATAATCTGTGTGCCTTAATGTTATGTTCATATGAGTGGAAGTCAGGTGCAAGTGAAATAACTTTCCAAAACTATTTGCATCAATTTGGAATTTCCTTATCTATTTTTGGTCCAATTTAGAATAAATAATTCCTTATATTGACCTGGAAGGTCACGAGAATCTGTTACAATTTTATGTACTTGTATACCTATGTACAGATGTAACTGTGCATAGGATGGATTACTAAATTATTAAGGATCGATAAAATGATACAAAATATGCATCATCATTATGAAAAAATAAAGATTTTCTTTTATGACATGACCTTGTACATATGTATGCCATATGACATGACCTTGTATGCCATTCCGTTTGCTCTTAAAAATTTAAGCATTTATCTTTAAAAATGTGGATTTTTTTTTTGATTCCCGATGTAGAATTTAAAAGGCAAGTATCATTGATATTCATTTTCATTTTTTAAGGAATTTATTTCATTATTTAAACATTAAGGTATTGTAATACATGGGGGTAATTATTGTAAAATTACAGTCATTTTCGAGTCAGATTTCTCTAATTCCTAGCACAGGTACTTGTGGACAGGACCCCCCCCCCCCCCCGGGTCAAAAAAATATTTTTATGTCTTTCTTTCATAAGCTATTCTTTTAGTACACATTTACAATGTATTCCATTTGAAAAATCCAGAAAATAATGCAGAATTAACGTTTTACTAAAAAAAAAAAATCATACCCGCGGTATTATAAAATAGAGAAGGTAAGTCACTTCCATTTGTTTACACTGGACCCCTCTTGGGTATCAGGCCCGAAATATCATTTACCTACTACATGTCACCAAAATGTGTCATGATATCTTGTTTCGGTAGATATTTTTGTCTTTAATCGTGCTATCTAACTGCCCAGGCATTCCATAATAACCCTAGTACTCATCGTCAAACGTGAAAAATGCTACAAGGTTTGGAAATGTCAAAGTAGAAATTACGGAAGTGATGCAAAAACGACACCAAGCGTGTAACTCGAGAGTTCCGAGTGTTATAGAATTGAGGGAAAACCAAGAGGTCTACGAAAAAGTTCGGGAAAATTTTAATAAATAAGTCGAAATTGATTCATTAGAATTTAATTCTGCTTAAGATTTTCGAGATGAGTGAGGGTAGTCGTCAATATTCCCTTTAAAGGATGTTATCACTGATAGCAAGTAGCGTTTTAAAATACTAAAGGAAAGGAACACAATCTTGTAAACAGCCCCGCTTCGAAGCACAGGTACTTGTGGACATAGGAAACCCCCCCCCCCCCCGAATATACACCCCGGGTCATAAGATATTTTTATGTTGTTTTTTTTCCCCATAAATTATTCTTCCAGTACACATTTACAATGTATTCCATATAAAAAAATCCAAAAAATAACGCAGAATGAACTTTTTATTAAAAAATCATACCTGCGGTATTATATCCAAACGCTATGACTTGATAGGAACCCTCGTGTTCCATTAGTACAATTATGTATATAGATAAGGCCTCTTCGGAGATCAATCGCAACTTCTCGGGCCTTTCCGACAAGCGGAAAGACAAGCTCGAATGTGTTTCGAAATCGTCCATGACAACCCCCTTTTCAAAAACATTGAAATGAATGTTGGGTGGCCTTTAATCTGTAGAGTCTTGTCCTTCCCTTTAAGGAATGTAAAGATATTATTCAAAATATGCGAAGGAGGGGATAATGAACTGAATACCAAGCGACTCCATTTTGCATAAAATTTTAACATCCGGTGCTGTTAATACATTCGAGGTGTTTTTCCGAGCTTTCCAGAAAGGAAACATTACAAAAAAGGTCCCCATTATCATTTTCGTGAATTTCCTTTGTGTTTCTCTTATTATGTGATATTAAATCAAACTATATACACCACACTCGGATAACCTCTGGAAATAACGACATCTTACGCTTGACAGCAATGGCCAAAATAATTATCATAAATTCGTTGACTTTGAAAAGCCGTGTCAAGTGCGTGTTTTTTGTTGTATGCGTCGAATCTGGTTAATCTTTAAAAACACATTTTTTTATTGTTTAAAATTTGTTTGAAGCGTTCATGTTGAACAGACTATAGTGTATATTGAGTTAATCCGATCGGGTAGTAGATCACAGACAAACAGACCGACTCATGGCCACTCATGAATACACTTAACAGGGCATTAATATTTGAATATGAATTCCAAACTTCAAGTTTACTTAATATGGTTAAAAAATTAAAATTTTTGCAGACAGACAGGTGGACATGATGCCCAGATCTTCGACCTTCTGGGGCATAGAAAGTACATGTACATGTAACTTGATGAGATATAATCCCAAAACCTTTAAGGATTCATGAGTTTAGCAAGTGTAACTTTTTCTTTATTGCGTGGAGAGTTCTAAGCTTCACGCAGAAAATATATAAGCGTCTGCGAATTGAAACCGGATGCAATGCAGCTTGCACATGCACCCGAGTGCTTGACAAGTCGCTAAGCCAACTTGCTCTTAGGACTATGCACCCCAGTCAGAATCGACTCACCGTCGGGAAAACTCGTTATATTCACACGTACATGTACATGTATAACTCGCCTAAGCACATTTATTTTATGTGATCGACTTACACGCAAAGATAACACTTCCTTTAAAAATCTAAACAACAATTCTAAATACCATATAGGTACAGTGTATACATTTGATTTGCGGTTCTAATTATAAGCTCGGAATCTTGATTATAAAAAAAAAAAATTGTTATAGCTTTGTAAATTGTATGAAGTATAGAAGAAATATTTAATATATTCGCCAATTTAGAGAGGGAATATCTATGATACAAGTAACTTATAGAGTTTGAAGTGGTGGTGAGTTGGGGTGGGGTTGCTGATTCATATCTGATAAAGTTCACATCCACTGCGATCCCTGTATTCTGAGGTCAATGATCAAGCCAATATTACAATTAATAATAGATGTGTAGATCATAAGACTGACCTTTTATCCCCCGCTTTTACTGAAAGTGGGGGATATTAT
>NW_026889787.1:1617500-1700000 GCF_033153115.1 Saccostrea echinata
TATCGTCCATAGTCAATAAAGCATCCAAATACAAAACATATGAGATAGACTCTGTGAAGTCTTTTATTTCCACTTCAGTTGGGTTTATCGCTTGGACATATGATTGGAAGTAACTTTTATTAATTAATAAAAGGTCCGTAATACATCTGAATGTCGAGTTGTACATGTAGACCACAGAAAATCTTTTCTTCTTCTCATGTAGCACTTTTTTCGAATGAATATTCTTCATAGGAATATATGAAAAGCTAAGCTAATAAACGAGCACTTTTTATACATTTACATTTTTATAGAAACATTGATTTTGCAATCAACTAAAGTTTTTGGTCTTGATTTCTTAAAATTGTTTTTTAAACAGACCACTGGTTTTTGAATTATTGCTGTTAAGTGGTATAACGTATATCTATTGAAAAGTCTGACATTTTTACGTTTGTTCTTTGGATTTTCTAAAAATGCACATATGATTAATACTTTTGCATAGTTCTCCTATAGTTTTCCCTTCACTGCTGCTATTATATTTATCGGGAGAAAACAAAGAGGCTTGGTAAAATATTTACCAAACCTGTTATTAGGTCACCTGAGTCATTCAGGTGACCTATTGCTATCCGTTTTCGTCAGTCGACGTGCGTCATGTTTTAACATTTAAACATTTTCAGCTTCTTCTCTGCAACCGCTGAACCAATTTCAACCAATTTTGGCATAGAGCATCTATGAGTGAAGGGAAACAAAATTAGCGGTCCCATGGTCCCTGTACCCCTGGGGCCTGAGGATTTGGGCTAAAACCATCAAAATTAGTGCTATCTTTAAAAATCTTCATCTTTACTGCTGGACATCAAGCAGTTTGTAATAAGCATTGAGTCCTCTACCAAAATTGTGAAATTCATGGCCCCAGGGTCAGGAGCTCTGCTGCTAGGGCGGGGCTATATAGATCATATAGTGAAAGTGCATTATTTCTTTGAAAATATTCTTCTCTGCTCCTGGGTATTATACAAACAAACTTAATGCATAGTAGTGATGAGCATCAAAGCAGTTAAACTGTTGGCATGTTTGTAATAATCATTGAGTCCTCTACCAAAATTGTGAATTTCATGGCCCCTGGGTCAGGGTTCTGATGTTAGGGCGGGGGTTTATTGATTATAAAGTGAAAATGCATTAACTCTTTAAAAAATCTTCTCCTCTGCTCCTGGGTATAAAGCCGATGAACTATATACATAGTTATAATGAGCATTAGTGCTTCTTCCAAAATTGTGAATTTTATTGCCCCTGGGTCATGGGTTCTGGTGTTATGACGGTGCTCTATTGATTATACAGTGAAATGCATTAATTCTTCAAAAATCTTCTCCTCTGTTCCTGTGTATTCAGCCGACGAACTATGTACGTAGCTATGATGAGGAAGGATGCCTCGTCTAAAATTGTGAATTTCATGGTCCCCTGTTCAGGGGTTCTGATGTAAGGGCGGGACTCTATTGATTATACAGTGGAAATGCATTATTTCTTTGAAAATCTTCTCCTCTGCTCCTGGGTATTAAACCAATGAACTATTACATAGTTATGATGAGGAAGGGTGCCTCTTCAGAAATTGTGAAATCCAAGGCCCCTGGGTCAGGTGTACCATGGGGGGGGGGGGGGGGTGTCTCTAATGAATATATACTGAAAATAAATTAATGCTTTAAAATCTGCTCCTTGGTATAAATCCAAAATTTATGATGAGCAAGAGTGTCTTTTAGAAAATTGTGAAATGTGTTGTCCCAGGGTCAGGGGTTCCTGTTGGGCGGGGCTAACTGATTATACGTGGAAATGTATTTTCTGTGTGTTCCTCTGCTCTGCCTCTGGGAATTAAGTAATCAAACTAAGCACGCGAAGTGTATAGTTATGATGAGCAATGGTGCCTCTTTCAAAATTGTGAATTTCATGGCCTCTGGTTAAAACATGAATCAAATTCAATTGCTGGAAAGTTGTTACATGATACTCAGGTGACCTATAAAGCCTGTGGGCCTGTTGTTTTTCTTTGTATGGATTTATTATGTTTAGGAATCCAGTTAAGTATGGTATTTTAAATTTAATTTGGTTGTCAGAATATATTTAAAATATTCAAAATTGAAATATGATTTTGGAAGATGTCCTCCTTGAGAAGCAAGCTATGAGTATAAGTTGGATTGCTTACCAAATAAATAAATTGATTAATAATAATTATCAATACATTTGTTAATGTAAACATAAATAAAGGGAAAGTAGTTAATTGACAAAACCAGTTAATGCATATTTTTCGTACAAAATGTGAGCCATGTCGTGCGAGAAAATGTGCCATATTGTTCAAGCTCACCGACGAACCGTGCAAATCGTGTAAAATTGCGATAAGCGTAAGTCTGCACTTAAAATATCAGTTCAGGAAATATATGCAATACAATAAAGGTGCTAAATGAAAATAACTGCGCTTCTGTTATGAAAATACCTTCTTCCTGTATTACGTATATTTAAAGGGGTCTAGACAAGTTGCATTTTTTTAACAATTTTATTTGTATATTTAATTTTCAATAATAATAAAAAAAAATAACCCAAGTTTATGATTTGAACTTACATGAATATTTTAAGAAATTCAATGACAATAACATTCTTCATAAAATAATGTAAAACAGCTATGTCTGTAAACAGGGCAATGCTTTGTTATTGTTTATGTTTACATTTTATCGGTTATGTTCAGTTTGTTTATTCTGCACACATCACTGAGCACGGACTGACAATACAGGTTAGTTGGTTTTGCTTTCTCGCATTTCTAATCTGAACTTTCTGGATTAGAGTTTTCTTATTTTTCATTAATACACAACAAAATTTCTACTTTTCTTAAGTATTATGGATAAAGTTTTACTTTGTGAAAGTGCTAGGATATGTGTCAATCAAACTTGTCCCGTAATTTGTAGTTTTAATAATTTCCAGATAAAAGTTTCTAAAAACGCCTTTTATGTATTTCGGTGTGAAATGCTCTAGCAACATATAAGTCATGATATAAATTTTAGAATATATGAGCTTCAAATCTGTGTATAATCCCCTTTAACTGTGCCGCAAGACTTACGCAAAGTGCTTATATTTGATTTACTCCATATGAATCAATAGTCTGATACACAAATGACTTTAATTATTTGGTAAATGGATTAATTAATTTAATAATGATAACAATTAATCGATATCAATAAAACATAGTGTAAAACCAAAATAAGGATGTTTCCAAAATATTGTATACTGTGAAAAAGACACACACCCCTACACATACGTATTTATAAATAAACAAATATGAGCTTAAAAAACAGAAATTATAGTACCAGTTATAAGAATTTTTAAGCCTCAAAGAAAAGGTAAATTATACATCTACAGTGTTCATTAAGAACAGAGGAAATTATGGTAGGTAACGTCACACAATTATGCTTACATATATATATATATATATTTGTAGTTACTGGTACAAAGACGGAGGTATCTTAAAACTTCTGAATTTAAAAAAAAGGCAGTATAGAGTCCTAAAATAATATTTTGGTCGAACTATCGTGTATTTTTCTCAACATAACACAAATACGTGATTACATGTACGATACACTTACTATGTTTGAATTGCAGTGCTTATACAATTTCAGAGATGCAGTTATCTGAACTATTAAAGAATGAATTAATTGATATTAAAAATTTCATTTGCAATTATCAAGAAGTGTAAAAAAAAAAAATTGCTTGCCTTTTTTTCATTAATGTGTCCGGCGATGTATAGAAGGTATTTGTTTGTGCAAGCCAAACAATGGGCCTTAATTACAGTGAATTAATGGTTTAGCATTAGAAACTGATTAATTTTAAATTTCTATTTTTTTCTTACTGATGACGACGACCTTACTGTGGTGCTAATATTTTACTGTGGCCGAACTATGGCGCTGATCTTTTAACTGTGGTGGATGGAGAGCCATGGAGAACATATAAGAATATTCAATATAAGTATTCGAATATTCGATAAAATAAATAAAATTTATTTTAAATATGCATCATCTTACTCTCTTGAAAGGCTTAGCATAGGTATTCTTATATTGGAAGTAAACTTGAATGAAGACTTTTGTAGGTGTACAATAAGGAATTCCATTTGATATTTGTCAATGTTTGAAAAAAATAATTGATTTTAGTGTATAAAAGTATATTTTTAACAAATGATACATGTGCATTTATAGCAGCTCGAACTGAGGAGCCAGTCGCCTTACCAAAGGCAAGATAGTCGTAACGGTATACTGTTCAGATTTCAATACGTGTAATTAATTACAATTATCTGCCTAATAAGAGATACGATACAATGTTTTTAAAATATAAACAAATATTTTCATGGACAGTTTTCCTAGGTTATTAAATAATTTCCCGATAATGAATATAAAATTCAGGATTATATACAACCCGAGATAATTAAGTAATGTACACATTTATTCTGAAATTGAGCCCTTTACAATATTAATTACAGACTAATTCTATCGGACATTCATTCAATGCTCAATTATATTTATTTTTATAAGTATACTCTTCACGTCTTTCAGACATTCTAAAAAGGTTTTCATTTTGTTGTCCTCGATTCTAGATCCGATCGTATTGAGCTAATAAAAACTTTGAAAGTACGTTTTGTATTATACATAAAGCGTTTTACTATATAGTCTATAATAGTTTCTATATAATCTATACAAACACTTCTATATAATCTATACAAACTCTGCTCTTATGTGAAATATTTGCAACTCCTGTATTACGTCAGAAGTTTGCTGAATCAGCAAAAAACACAAAACATGCATATCTACCCGTGTCTAGTACAGATATATCTCAAAATCTTATTTCTATGTAATGCATTGTGAAAACACTTTAAATGTTCATCTTTACAATAAGAATAAATAACAAGAAATTCTTAAATATTCACAATCAATTTCAAGCCCTAAAGATTAGTGATTTTTTTGTCCATGCATATGGAAAATTGACTGGTTGCTGAGGAAATTTCTTTTGTCATGTTTCCATAGTAACCATGACCCAAAAGTTTTTTTTTCATTTTGAATAAATGGTTTATAGCGCAAGAGAAATCTATGTGTTGAAAATCATCAAATTCTGAGAACCCTCATGATTCACTTTCTAACCTACTTTGACTGATTCTTACAGAGACTAAAAATACGGGAAAGAAATATTTTTCATACAAATAATACAGATATATACTGCGGGAAAAAGTATATATCTGATACAAAATATAATTATGTAGCATTTGAAACAGGTTTATATCTGTTAATAAAAAGTTTTTCTTTAGTTTCACGTTCTTTTTCTATGGTATCCCTTCGAAATTTGTAAAAAGGAAAAACTGTAAAATTGGGACTTAACGCTTTCATTTCAAATACTTCAGACGTTTTACTTTAAAACATTTCATTTGACGTTAAAATGTTATGGTAATGCTTTTGTCAACAATACAGTGACGTCAAAATGCGTATTAGGGAAACAAGCATGTAAGGAGAACAAAAAATAGCGTAATTGTTTAAAAACATAAAAGAGTTGAAGAAATATCTATAAATTTATACTAAACTGTTCAGACTTGGTTTTAAAGATTTAATTTATTATTTTTTTCATTTTCCCTTCCTTCTAATGTGCTATTTAGGCCGCTGAATATGCTGTCTGTAGATTCAAATACGAGTATAGAGAGTGGTTCCGGTCTCGTCGATGTAATATTGTCCACATCCTCCACACGTTTTTAGTATATGACGTTTTTAGAATCGCATATATATTCAGCGACCTGAATATAGATCAGTCAAAGTTAGTGAACATCTGGAACTTTGTGGTAATGGACATATCACCGTTTCTCCCTTTTACAATATTACAAGAGAGAGAGAGAGAGAGAGAGAGAGAGAGAGAGAGATAATCGGTTACTCGGTCGATTTTCCAATCGAGTACCCTGGTACTCTATAAAAATGTAAATACAATTAATATGTTAATTTTCTCCACACAGCTGACTTTAATTTTTTTTTCATTTATTTGTAAATATGTTTTTATTTTGAAGTGTGTAGCAGAATTTCTATGCATGTCTGATTTCGCTACCGTATACTATCTAAATGATTGAAAAATAATCCACCACACATAAACGATGCTCATTATGTTCATTGAAAACAAAAGGTTAAAGCCATCCAAATAATTTAAGGGCCACAATAGCCGAGAACAGCTATGTACCAGGTGATTGGTTACTAATTACTGTATATACACTGCCACAGGAAATAACGGGTGATTTTACAGGTGTAGGTGACGGCACACTAAATATTTTATAAACATGCAGAGAGAAAATATCTTCATACCTGTATGAAGTTTTTTAAAGGTCACAGGTCTTTACGTGACCTAATCACACGCAGGGATGGGGTCAATTACATAGGAAAATAATTAATTAAATTACAATTACTTGCCCAAAACCTTTAATTAAATTACCATTACCATTACAGCATCTATCAGGTTTAAAAAAAAACAATGAAGATATTTTCCACTGGGGCATTTGTGACAGGAATAAATAGATACTGATTAGTAGCAAATTAACTCATGTTTTACCTTAAATCATGTAGTATACTTTGAAGCTTTCCGATATATTTATGCATATATCAATGGATGCATTTTGCCCTGATG
The DNA here is from genome assembly GCF_033153115.1 of Saccostrea echinata. Classification (NCBI taxonomy): domain Eukaryota; kingdom Metazoa; phylum Mollusca; class Bivalvia; order Ostreida; family Ostreidae; genus Saccostrea; species Saccostrea echinata. The sequence goes on from NW_026889787.1 coordinate 1,624,146, forward strand.
TTTCTTTTTTTTTTTCATCATACTAAACGATATCTCAAAATGTTAGTATCGGCCGACATACTGTGTGTCAAACTACCATAAATTTACAGTCAATGTGTATATAAAGCTACCATTAGGTAAAGTCAAACTGTGTGTAAAATGGTTTGTTCCCGTTTTGCACACATTTGAATTTCAGGTATTGAAAAACATGTGTGCAAAACGGGAATTTGTCCAGGTAAGATAATTACTTAATTGCTATAATAGTCTATTTAGGTTCAGTGTCAATATGTACATGATCTTAGGACACTAATTAGCACCTGTTAATCACTTCTGATTCAAGCTGTAGATATGACAAACAAAGGATTAGAAGCCATTGGACTAGGTATTTTTAAGTGTCAATTCATAAATAACTTAATCCAATTTTTTAAAATTATTTGTACATTATACAAAGGGAGATTATTTTAAATCAAAAGTTTTAAAGAAAATGCATAAGAGGAAACACCAATTCACTAAAATGAGAAATATGTAAATTCCTTTTAAAAAAAATTATTATAAAATATTTAGTTAATTATAAAATATTTTCTCATTCAAGATAAGTTAACCTTTTTTGAAAAATGTGTATAACATTGAGAGAGAGAGGGTTATTTTTCATTTATTAATGTCAGTGTAATTGAATGTAATTGAAAAGTAAATGTAAATTACATGTCTTTTCTCGAAAGTTAAATTACAATTACATGTAATTGAAAATTTGGCCATTTACGCATTACTTTCAATTACATCAAAATTTGTAATTAATCACTGTCAATTACCATTACACATTACCATTACCCCATCCCTGATCACACGGCACAATAATATCTACAATAATGATAATATCGTAATAAAATCTACATAAAATGGCCTGCTCTACCTAGCAATTATAGCATGCGTTTCATGTACAAAATACGCAAGTAAAATAATTTTTTATTTAGAATATAAACAAGTATTTAATCCAGTTCCTTGGCGATTGTACATAGAGTATAAAAACCTACATGTACGTGTTATACGTTTTATGTCAGCCTGCATGGTCTCATCGTTTATCCTTATTTTTCTGTAGACCTTTAGTTTCACCTTCATCAAAAACTTTGAATGGTATTCAATAATTTTCTTCAATAAACTTTACTAACGATATATTTGCAAATCTGCTGTAAAATGTCAATGAATACAAGCCACAAACATGTCGGTAAGCATACGTCCATCATCGAGTGCTTTGTCTTAGACAATGTAAGCTATCGCTAGTGTCTCTGTGACTACATTATGATGAATATGCCTTACGGAAATTGTACATATTATGTTTTTGGTCAAATTTTATAAAGTTAAGCTTGATTTCAACTTAACTGGCTCGGACTAGTGTCTCCATCCATACCTTTGCGACCGAAATTCCTCCAACATTTTCAACATCGAATATCGGTTCCCACGAAAACAAAAATTCTCAGACAACAATATGCTTATTATTATTGATCAGAAGTAGACTTTCACACACACACACACACCCTCACACACACACACACATACACACACACACACACACACACACACACACACACACACACATATATATATATATATATATATATATATATATATATATATATATATATATATATGGAATTTTTCCATTTAGTAAAATGTAATATGAGTAAAATACACGTTAAACAACCAATTTTACGTTAATGTCCCCCCCCCCCCAAATCTACCCAATTTAAGATCAGAAATATACCGCCTGTCAATCATAAGAAAATAATAACTACAGTACTGATTTGATTGACAGGCTAGCTACATGTGCTACATGATAATCTGAGTTTGCATGTTTTGAAAACAATTACCTGGTCACGCGTAAATCGCTTTCATGTACAGCGAGAATAGTCGCTTTGTATATACTCTGGTCAAGAAAAATTAAATCGCTGAAATATTGGCTGGTAATTATATTTCAAAACTTATATGTGAGAGTAGATAAATAAACATTGACTTCAAGATTATTTCCTTTTCAATCGCCATGCTGTTTGGTACATGTAAACGCCATGATGTCCACGCTAACTACTAGCAGCTATCGAGGCTTTTTTCCTTCAATGATTGGGACTGGGATCCCGAGAGGAATGGTAAAGTTCCGAGCCCTTATTCTAATTGTGCCTGGATTTCATAAATGTCGGACTGCACTTGGGTACACAGAAACTCAATTGGCCTAAATTGGAAACAAGTGACCCCCTCACCCAGTCACCCGAAATAAAATTTATAACAAAATGGAATAGAATAGCAGAGTAAATATCCTTTTACACTAATGGCATGATTTACGAAAGATTCCTTTATCATAGATTACAAAAAATAAAACAATCTACACGATGCCGTGTTGTTAGAATTTCCTTTAAAGTTAATCATATTCGTAATGAAAATGGTGAAGATAAGTGATCGATCTAAAAATAAAATATATACAAACAACAAATATCTGTAACCAGGGTATAAGAATTAAAACAAGAGGCCCAAAGGCCTTAACGGTCACCTGAGTATAATACAACAATTTAGAGGATCCATAGAGTATAAAATGAACTGAAAGGAGACGCTTTTGATGCCCAAAAGCAAGAAAAATAGGGTGATCAGGATCAACAAAATAACTAGTCTAGTATTCATTATCAGTTCATAAATCAGGTTCTAATCTGTTCCCCATTTATCACTCTCACCATACAGTATATTAACAAAGTGCTTCTGTACTATTTTAATTCCTTGTTGAAATCTCTTACATTGGCCTCTCTTGGTCTTTGATGAACATTTAATAAAATAAGACAAGTTATTTTTGTCTCATTTTTATTTATCTATTATTTACAAGTCCACCTGATCATTAAAACTATGAAAATACTTTTTGTATTATACAATAAAAATTCTTGCATAATTTTCTTATTCTATTAACCTTTCAAGTACATTATTTACAGTGATTAATTATCAAAATTAAATGGCAAAGGGGAATAACTTCTCTCAGTAGAATACAAATTAATAGAGCCCTGGCCAGGATCAGAACACTTGACCAAATGGTCCAGTCCCCTGCGAGATGAAATTCATAATTTCAGGAACTTTATAAATCGTTCATGAAAATTCATGATGTATTCATGACTGGTTCATGACTGGTTCATAAAGATGGTTCATGAATATTATTCATGAATATATTCATAAAATGTAGTTCATGAACAAATGATGAATATATATGAATATAGGTAATTTTCAGTTTAAAAACAGAAAAAAAAACTTTAGTTCAAGGTAATGAATGTTCATGAATTTAATGAAGACTTAATTGACACAAGCGATTGCCAGAAAACACTCACAACTTCCCATAATACAACTTTTGCATGCACATGCACTAATGAACAAGCCCCAGTTGTGAGAAACTGAAACAATTAAGAAAAAACCTCGTAATCGTCGATAAAACACGTCATATATTTATTTACAACTAAAAAATTATATGTCTTATCCGAACTGTACTGTACTATTCTTGGGTCGAAACGCTATATCCCCATACAAATATTTTCATTTGATGTAGTTAAAAAGTCATATTTTATCCATGCATCCTGTGTAAATGATACAGTCCCTGAAACGTTCTATTTTCCCATTTTTCCGTTCGCTCACCGTTCGTTCACTGTTTGTTCAGCGTGCGTTCACCGTTCGTTCACCGTGCGTTCACCGTTCGCTCTCCGTTCACAGTTTTGCGTTCAGCGTTCACCTTGCGCTGGCGTTCACCATTCACAAAGCGTTGACCGTTCGCTCTCCGTTCGTTCATTTTGCGTTCACCTTGCGTTCAGCGCTCACATATCGTTCAGTCTTCACTGTAATTCGAAACTCCCAAGTGAAAGGACTTATCTTTTTGTAAGTAAGGATTTACAGGTTTAAAATTTAATAATGAACATATCGTGTTTAAAGGAACATTATAACATTATTTCATGAGAAAAAAATTATCTACAATATGTTTTATTTTTATTATGCTTAGCTGTTAGTTAGTTATTAAAATACTTTGGAAAATAAATGTTGTTATCAGCGTTTACCTATGTAGAACGATGCTGAAAAATTAAATTTAAATACGGACAATATACGGATACCTCAAGCACTGCAACTTTTTTTTTTTTTTTTTTTTTTTTTTTTTTTTGTTAAAGACGACAAATCGTTAATGGCGAGATAATAATCCATGTCAATTAATTTACCAACTGCAGTAAAGTTACGAAACTATTTATTTTTAACATTTTTTTTCAATTATCATAGAAATACATAGAACTAGTCCTGAAAAATTAAAATAGTACTGCGGATATCAAGTTAATTAAATGTCTCTGGAGCGAATTAAATTGATAGTGTGGTTAACAGTAAATATTTGTGTAAATGTAATACACTACATTTTTTTCTACTTTACGTTATAAAGTGTATTGTTAGAGAGAAAAAAATTTCTTCCGTCACCATAACTTTATATGTTTGCCATTCTATTTGATTACAACGTAAGACCCCCCCCCCCTCTTTTTTCCCACCTAATTGATTACTTAATCAGTATTTCCAGTATATTTTAATTAATATTTAAAAAGAAGTTAATGCGTTTTGTAGCACAAAAATTTCAGTCTCAAAACAAAAATGCATCTAAAAAAGTCATTAAACAATAGTATTTCAAACTATACACGTACCGGCGGTGATATTTTAAATTGGCAGGGAATGTTTCAAATTCACGCGGCTTAATCATTCCAAGTGATTATGCCCAATGTATTGTATTTATTTATTTATTAGAAAAGTTGATATCAGATCTAGAAATGATAAATAATGTTCAAACTTCTTGGAAATACCACAGTGTAGCACTTCGCCTTTGGTGTGACGAGATGCACAGTGTCGAATGATTTTGATTGACAGGACAAGCACTTGGACTTCATGTGAACTTGAAGCAGGAAAATAAAAACCAATTATGACTGTCAAACAAATGAATTTGTTGATTTAAAAAATGGTTACTTCAACTGCCTAATATATTTAGGGGAAAAAATTTTGTTTGATACAGGTACATGTACATGCATTTGGGAAAGGGGGAGCTAAAACGGAATATCTCTCTCTCTCTCTCTCTCTCTCTCTCTCTCTCTCTCTCGTGTGTCCGTTTAATCAAAACTATAACAGCATGCTATACTTAAATATCAAGTTCTGAAATTTTAATCTATATATGGGTGAATTAAAAAAAAAGGACCACCAAACTGAATTTTTTTGGCAAAATTCAACTACTTATAACATATTTTTCACTTATATCATCATATTTCAAATGCATTCTAGTTTAAAATCCTGAAGTGGCAATGGAATAGACAATTGGATTGAAAAGATTCAGAATTTTTATTAGTAAAATTTCTTTTGAAAAAAGAAAACATCATTACACCTTGAAAGACTTTCTAAAATACATAATCACAAGAAATTTTAGTTTTTTTATGCTTCAAAATGGTAAAAGGGGTATAAATGAATAAATCTATACCTTGAATGAGTATCTTCTCTTGTACATTTGACAAAAAATTGGCTTTTTGATTGTTATTTTACATTATTTTTTCAATTCTGGTTTGAAAAGTTTTAATATGAAAAAAATATGAAGCAATAAAATTCCCCAAAGGTCACTTTTTTGTCCGTTCAAGTCAATTCTTTAAATCTAGGCCAAAAAAGAATTGTTATATACGAGTTTTCTTACAAAAATACTAGATTTTGAAGTGACCCTATGTTACATTATTGTGTTGCACTCCTGACATCTGATATGTATTTTATTTAACATTGTTTTAAAAATTATTACACACAATAACCCATTCTTTACTTTGTAAATCAATTTGTCGTGTTGATATTTTTCATCGTTTACAGCAGGTTTTTCATATTTTGAAGACCTTAAAACATGATTATTTGCAAAGTGTAATATATATAAATTATATTTAAAATATATGTGAAATGATGAAAAATATTCCCTGAATTGACTGTAAATTTTCTGTAATTTGTTGATAGACATTGTGTTTTGAACATCAAACAGTATCAAGCATTTTTTTTCAACTTATTTTTTAGTAAAGATAGTTAAAAAGCATCGGTAATTATGAACCAGTTTTGTTGCACTCCTGACTGCAGTAAAGTTTAAAATTAAAACCATTGAACACAAAAATTCATAAAGTGTTGGCAACATCAAGTGGTAATGAACTTGTGCAATACTTATAGTCCAATACTTCATAATTAAACAGATGAAAGTATTTAAAATTCACATTTTATCTGGAATTATACCCTATTTTATGCCAAAAAAAAAAAACTAGCTTAAATGTATATTTAGAAGATAAAATATATTTTAAAGCATATTTTCCTTTAGAAGACAAACGCAGTAACCCACCAGAAAAAATCTACTCATCATTTTTTCTTTATTTTTATTCTTATTGGATGATTTATAATTCTAACATATTTGTTGCACTCCTGACCAAAAGCATTGGTGCCTTTAAAGTAGAATTGTGAAGTGAAAATTACATAAGAACTTGTTCTGTTGTTTCAGTGAAGTTGAGGGAGGAATTACTTGAATTAAATGACAATGTTTTAGTGTGTTTATTTTTAACGTGCATTAAAAAAATCACTAAAAAGATAAAAACACAACTGAATTGATAAAATTGAAAAAGGAAGGATTTTAATAATAAAACTGTCAATAATTTAGCATTAAATTATACAAAAAGATCATTATTAATTAATGAATACTTCTAAGCATGAATAGAAGTCTTTTCTTCACACAACTTGAATCTTTAAAAAAAATGTGTTGCACTTCTGACCATAGAAATATGGATCTGAAGCACAGACAGATCCTGTAATTGATAAATCTATTTGGTAAAAATGTTCTTAGTGTCTTTATTTTCCAAAATAAAAATCAGAAAATCATATAATGATAATAGTTTTTTCATGCTTGGGAGCAAAACATCAAATGTTGCACTCCTGACATTTTTGGGTATGCACATATACTTGACTCTCATTAATGCTGCTTGTGATTTATATAACATTTTTAAGTTTTCAACTGTATATCAGATATAATTTTACACTTCCAAAATTCTTTTTTGTCTTAATTTTCTATGAGAATTTTACAATTGACGTTTTTTTTTGGCAACACTACATTTTTTCTGTTGCACTCCTGACATGGTATAACATTTTTTTAAACATCAGCCACGACCACAACTTGAGTAAACAAAAGTTATGACAGTCCACATTTAAAGCTCAATACTTTGAATATTATCAGGAAAGTCTTTATTTTCAACATGAAGCATTATTTTTTATTTCACAGATCTCCAAAAAATATTGAAATTTCAAAATGTGACAAAAAGGTGTTGCACTCCTGACAATTTTAACATCATTTTTGGGCATAACTTTTTTGTTAATTGAGATATCAACGAGATATTTGGCAGGTATTTAGACACTATCTAAAGACATATGCTGAGACATAGAAATCTATTTTCATTGCATGTATTTTTAGTGTGGGTTGATAAATATGCGTTTGGTCATTTTTTTTAATTCACCCATATAACAAATAATGTGAATGCTTCTTTGTATCATCTTGTCCGAGTACAATCACGGGGAATTGTTACAGATACAAGTTCTATCGTTAAAATGATATTGTCCTACGGACCCGGTGTAACGTGAGGGCTTGTCTCGAGGCACACTTAGATTATTCTAGCTATGTAGAAGTCTGTTTAATAAATCATCATAAATAAAAAAAAAGAATAAAAAGAGACATAAATATATTATTGCATTAATTTTTTTAGAATACGAGTATATTTAGGTAATACGTCCACAGACCTTTGTAAAATATTTTTAATTTTTTTAAACATTATTTTACACGGAATCGCCTTGGCACGGAAATACATGTGTGGTTGTTACAACCGTTGTAATTCATTATATTAGTCATCATTATTAATGGTTTTATATATCAAATAAGAATAAACATATTTATTTTACAACTAGAATAATTTTATCTTTTTAAACTATAGCGTTCGGTATCAATTACAATGTTTTAGAGCGATAAAAATCGTGTGATTAAACAGCTGAATTTAAACATCATACATCATACATATGTGCAGAAAATATTGTAAGAAACTTAATCAATAGTTTTACTTAATGTGCATGTTTCATCTTTCTTAGTACAATTTTTGAATAGTTATTTATTTATTCATTTAATATTTATTTATTTATTTATCTATTTATTTTTTTTGCACCTGAAATTAGAATACAAATAGAATAGATACAATGTAAGGAAAAGATCAGAGGCATTCCGAATAAATCGTTCATCTTGCGTTCACCGTTCGCTCACCGTTCCTTCTGCGTTTGTTCAGCGTTCGTTCACCGTTCAAGCAGGAAAGTAAAACGTTTCAGGGACTATACAACACAGATTGCATGGTTGTGAAGTATCTATGACATGATCCACATTTGTATTTTTTTCGTCTATTCTCCCGTACGTCTTCATAGTAATAGTTGTTGTCCTCCGGTTCCCAGGTCCGCAGCCGCCATACTTGTTATGATAATACGAAACTAAGACGCTCATTGATGACGTAAAACATTTCTTTGACTTCATTAATTGATAAAAATTATATTGATTTTTAAATTTTAATTCCAGTGAAAAATTATTCAGATAGTCTTTGTTATGTTTTAGAATAAAAATATTGGGAATTCGAAACTGTATCCTAGCTCTGCCTTATATTTTTAATAGGGATGTCAACGAGTACCCGGTTAACCGGGTACTCGATCGAACGTCCGAGTATCGAATACTAAAAATGGTAATCGGTTACTCGGACGTGTATTTTTTCTTATTTCAAAGTACATATATTTTATCAAAAACTAACTTAAATATGCATACGGTAATTATAGTGTGCAGTCTTCTACACCTATAAAACACCCATTATCGTCTGTGGTTGTGTGTGTATACAGTAATTAGTGACCAATCACCCAGCTTTTCTCACCTATTGTGGTCCTTCATTCTTGGATGGCTTCAATGATTGTTTTCAGTGAACATCGATGGTCTATTATCTTCAAATCATTTTCAAATTATCTAGTTAATATACGGCAGCGAAATCGGACGTGATATAAGAAACAATCAACATATGAAATTGTTTCCTCCGTATACTATGGAACGCCATAGCTGCCTTATGGTCAATTTTTAATTATATGATGTGGTTAAATCATTATATGATGTGGATAAATCATTATATAACGTGGTCAAATAATTATATGCAATTGTAAAATCATTATATGATGTGGTGAAATCATTATATGTAGTGGTAAAACATTATATGATGTGGTTAAAACATTATATGATGTGGTTAAAACATTATATGATGTGGTTAAATCAATATATGCAGTGGTCACATCATTATATGATGTTGTATGATTCATTACCTTTGAAGACATTAAAATGTAATTGAATTTATTTCTAACCCAATATGACATTTACAACTGACTTTGGATTGTAGGCCAACTTAGCTCTCTGACTCCCTCAGAACTCCGTTTACCTATATCTGTCATTGAGTCGCTTCTAGGCGTACTAAAAGTTTAATATTTCCTGTTTTCCATATTCGCAAGAATTGATTTATAGTATAGTTTTATAAATATTACAGACTTAACGTGATCACATGCTTATATGTGAAATTTACTCCATTGTGATATTATCTGTATTGAAAAAGTATGCTCTTCTCCCAATTTGTCATGTTTCAATGGACCTTGAGCTTGATTACTTTTCGTTATCTTCATTTTTCATAGAACATCATATGAATTCTAGTAGGAAAATGTTCTTTTAATTAGTTTTTGAGTACACATATTTCATTGTAATTTAATGAGTTTTTATTGAAATGTACCTGTACCTTATCGTGCATGGTGTAAACCAATTTAGCTCTCTGGAGAAGCATTGTTGATGGTTCACCCAAGTGTATTCATTATTATTAATAGAATTTTTAAAACAAACTTTGGTTTCGAAAATTATTTGCTGAATTTATCAAAAGATTTAAGAGTTACACTTACAAAACTACGAACATGTAATAATCATTTGCCAGTTGAAACAGGTAGATGGAATAATATTGATAGAAATTTAAGAATATGCACCATTTGTGATTGTAAAACAATTGGTGATGAATTTCATTATGTCATGGAATGCAAGTACTTTTCGAATGACAGAAAAATATTTCTCCAAAATAGATATCGTAAAAATCCTAACACTTTCAAATTTAATGAACTTATGAACGCAAATAATGTAGAAATACATAAATCATTGTCAAAATTTATTACAAAAATTTTCAAAACTGTTTGTCCTTCTTGAATCCTCCATATATATAACTGATTATATGTTTACTTCATACTTTTTCTTTTTCATTATATACTTGTCTATTTTTTTTACCCTTGACTGTTACTTTTGTTTGTATATATGTATATATGTACCTCTTGTACCAGCGATCTGGTTTTGAGAGAATAAAGAATTGAAATTGAATTGAAAATTGAAATTAAGTTGACATTTATGTAATGGCACTATGTAATGCAAGGGATTTTGACAAGGAAAGGGAGTTCTAGAATACAGTCTGGAGTTGAGTAAGGTTTTGAAGTCTTACTTCTGATACTGTAAAATCACATACATTCGTAGGGTTGTATTTTCGTGGTTTGAGGAAAAAATTGGGGTTCGTTGAAAATTGGTTTCCTGAATGAAGAATTCTTGGGAAGTAATTTATGTGAAAATTTACATTTCGTGGTGGACATGAATACGTGGGTCTCTTTATACTTGGAATTCAAAGAAAATTAACCCTCCACGAGATTAGTGATATCACAGTAGTAAAAGTAAAAATAAATTAACTAAAAATTTCTTAACTAAAGACAAGAAATCCTAATTTAAATTTTTGCTGAAAGGTTAGTTTCAGATCTACTCATTGAACTCCAGTCCATAAGTTAAATAATGTCTTCTGTAAGCGAGCTATCTCCCAGACTCGGCAAATGACGTGACACTGCATATAATGACTTAACCACATCATATAATGATTTTACAACTGCAAATAATGAATTAACCACTGCATATAACGATGTGACCACTGCATATAATGATGTAACCACTGCATATAATGATTCAACAACATCATATAATGATTTTACAGCTGCATATCATGATTTAACAACTGCATATAATGATGTGACCACATCACATAATGATTTGTCCACATCATATAATCAAAAATTGACCTTAAAGCAGCTATGGCGTTCCATAGTATACACTTAACTTACTATAATATTAGACTAAACTTACTAGAATATTCATTAGACCAGCGATCCCAACAACGTCCCTTCCTTCTCTTTCGCTAGTCTTAGGATCACAAACCTGTGTAACAAATTGTCCTCCTTTTGATGAAATAAATCAATCCTAAACAAGAACTGTAAACCATTTGTAATTTTTGATGTAATAATTATGACTTTTAGTGTAATAATTATATCTTTTGTGTTTATTTGATAAATAAATTTAGTACCAAAAATCATTTACGTTAGGATCGGAGTTAATATACATTAATACACGTGATAAAAACAGCTTTGGGGAGCTTAAAGGGGCTCAAGAAAATTAACACACTTGTATTTACATTTTCACCGAGTACCCGGGTACTCGATCGGAAAAACGTCCGAGTAACCGATTATCAAAAATTGACCGATTTGACATCCCTAATTTTTAAGAACCCAAGTTTCCATTGGTTAAGACGAAATGCACAAAATTGAAACACGCGAGACGTTGGAAATGTGAATTGATAGAGTGGGAGGATCGATATTTTAGTATTATAATTAGCGTAGTCATTCTTTGTCAGCCTCTTAAGGAAATAACAGAATACGAAGAAGGAAGAAAATATATATTCAGAGGATCAATCTACTTAGCAGCCATAACTGCAGAGATTAGTGGTGAATTACAAAAACGAAAGGCAATCACTGATTTAATCATTTAATCAGATATCTGTCGGTAGATGTTAGTCTGTTTGTTAAATTATTATGCTTTTTTTTTAAATGAAGACTTTGCCAAACTTTGCTTGGAGTGGGGATCCAACCAAAGTTACATACATTAATTATAGATAGGCTAGTTTATCAAAACATTCATAGGACTATTGACCTACAACATGGCGGCCGAGGGAAATAGGCAAACTTCCTCTCAGACTGCTCTATGGAAGAACTGCTACCCCTTCTAGATCTGCTTATGATGCATAAAACTAAAATTAATAAAACTTGCAAGAAAAGAAAAGTATGTTTTTTTCTGTATCTTTAGCTAATGGCAGGGAAGGGGGATAAAACCTAATTTTGGTGAATTTACAATAAGAATTCAAAACTTTTCGAGTATGATTTTTTCAAGGTGGGGGGGGGGGGTTGGGGGGGGGGTTCCTGACCACTTTTACACTTGTAATCTAATGGTGCTTTAATAGATAAGGCACATACAAAGTGTTTTGACCCAAGACTGTGGATGCTTATAAGAGTTGTGTAAAATGAAAATTCTAAGTTAAAAGTCATATAATTGTTTTATTGTAAATTTCTAGATGACAAGAAACATCTTGAGAAAAAAAAAGAATTGGAGAACTTAACCACACATTTCAGGATGCATCAGTACATGCACGTATGAACACTTTCTTTTAAAGTGTTAGCCAAACAGTTCAACTCTCTTAAGTTAATATATTAGAATAATTATACTTTCAAGAATTAAAATGATTACAGAGAAACAAATAGTCTATCATTAAAATGATTTTTTTTTTCTAAATTAGCATCCTGTTCCAGCTAATTATTTTCAAGGCAAACAAATTTGCTCCTAAAAAGAGCACCAGCTTCATCATCTGATTCAGCGACAAGAAGGCAGTCACCACCTGCCACATCACTAAATACTACAGGTAAATGAAGCAGGTTAATATACCTAGTAACCTTTAAACTGTTTGCAGCATCTCTCTGCACTTACCTTTTTAATCTCTTTTTGTTTAGGGAAAAAAATCTTATTTTTGTTATGAATTGGCTGAAAAATTTCTTTTAATTCTGTTTTAATAGGCAAACTTTCTTCAGAGAGTGACACTGCAGATTTGGACCATGAATTTATGTCCAGGGAATCTTTAGACAAAGACAGTTGAGTACTTTTCATATTTAATTATGTTACAGTGTTTAAGCCATGATAAACTTTTAAGAATCATTGTTTTAATATTGGATGACCTACCTCGGTAGTCCTAGGTAAATTTATGATCCTCTTTGCAGTTTCGGTTTGCAACTTTATGTCAATCTGTTTTGTTAAATGTAACTTTTTAGCATTACACACCGAAAGTTGCTTTTAATACTACACTTTTCAGCTAAATAAAGAGTATATTAGATATTTATAGATGATTTTTTTTAAGGTGAATGTTCTTAGTAACTTTCATTATAATACCATGTTTCAGTGTAAAAATGTTAAAGTTTAAGATTTGTTGATTCTCATTAGTTAAGCAATGTAACGAAGTCTTCATGGGCATTTTCAGAAAATCTTTGTTCTTGTAGGAAAAAGAGAAGCAGTTCATAAACGATGTTGATGAGTTGATATCAGAACATAAGAAACTCTGCAAAAAAAAATCCGGGCTCTTGAAAAAACAAAAGAAAGAAATGGACATATGAATGATATTCGATCAAAGGATCCGAATGATGAAATTCTGGAAATTCCACATGGAGAACCAAGAAGAATCTTGGAAGTGACCATTTCTGCTTGATAGTTCTCAAAGCTGTTGCCCTATTGCTAAACACACTTTCTCCTAGACTGGAATAAAAACTGTTCCATTTCTGACCCCCCCCCCCTAAAAAAAAACACTTTGAAATATGCCAAGGAAGGACCCCGCCCTACTCTTGACCAAGTAAGGTTTGGGATTCTGCAAAGAGTCATGTTTGAAATTGTTCATAATTTTACCAGGAATGAACTACATGTACGAGAAATTCAAAACATTCAAAAAATTGCAAGTAAGTGGTAAGGCAATTACAGAGCCTTATTCTATGAAAATGTGTTGCCATTTGAATGCTGTTTTTTTTATTGTTTTTAAAAGAAGAGGGAGCTCAAATTGAGCTAATATCAGTTCTTTATGTATGTCTGTAAACAGTGTTTCAAGATACTTCAACTCTTTCTAGTTTAAGTCACTTTAAATAAGAGTAAAATTAGATATACATGTATACATAATTATGGTTATCAACATATCAGAGTTGTTTACTTTAAAAAAACATTTTGTTGCCATTGTTGGAAAACGAACAGAAATTTTGTGAAATCTCTCAAGACACTGTATTATAAAATATCTTCTTTTACAGTTTTTTGCGTGATTAGACTTCCTGCATTTTCATGAATAAAACTGAATAATAATATAGCATTTTTGTATACAAATAAGCAAGAATATTCATGAATAGTTCAAGAATTTTATTCATTCATGAACATTCCTGAATAAATCTTATAAATTATTCATGAACAGTTCATGAAGATGCAATGAACTTATTATTGGACAATTCTTAAAATGATAAATCTTCATGAGTAACCAGAAGCAGAAAAGAATATTTTCAAAGAAATAACTATGTATTTAACTTGTTTAAATATAACCAGGAGTAGAGAAGATTTTCAAAGAAATAATGCACTTTCACTATATGATCTATATAGCCCTGCCCTACACTGTAGCACCAACACTCCTTGACCCTGGGGCCATGAATTTCACAATTTTGGTTGAATCATCCTTGCTTATCATAACTATGTATTTGATTTGTTTAAATAATACCCAGGAGTAGAGAAGAAGATTTTCAAAGAAATAATGCACTTTCATTATATGATTTATACAGCCCCGCCCTAGCACCAGAACCCGTGACCCTGGGGCCATGAATTTCACAAGTTTGATAGAGTCACTCTTGCTTATCATAACTTTGTATTCAATTTGTTTGAATAATACCCAGGAGTAGAGAAAGAGATTTTCAAAGAAATAATGCACTTTCATTATATGATTTATATAGCCCCGCCCTAGCACCAGAACCCCTGACCCTGGGGCCATGAATTTCACAATTGTGGTTGAGGGCTCAATGCTTATTACAATCATGCCAACAGTTTGACTACTTGATGTCCAGGAGTAAAGAAGGAGATTTTTAAAGATTGCATTAATTTTGGTGGTTTTAACCCCACCCCTCAGGCCCCAGGGGGGCAGGGAGCGTGATAGTCACAAATTTTGTTCCCTTTCACCTATAGATGCCATATGCTAAAATTGGATGAAATTGGTTCAGCGGTTTCAGAGAAGAAACTGAAAATGTTCAAATGTTAACGAATGACGCTCGCCAACGGACGAAAACGGTAAGCAATAGGTCACCTGAGTGACTCAGGTGACCTAAAAAAACAAAAATTGCAAAGGTAAATATTTTGAATGCCACTGTTGGCCGGAAAAATAAATGACATTCCGATCAAGGTAAATGTCAACACGATATATTGAATCTTATTATTTCAGTTTTTACACTATTTAATGATGATTTCTTTCACTGACGATTGAAAAATATGTTCATGATTGCTTTGTAGTTTTTACTCAAGATTTTTTTTTTCAATAATATTTTTAAAATGATTCTTCTCTATGAATTAATTTCTTTACTTCAAAAGATATCGATGAAAACATGAAGTCAACTAATTTTGTTTTAAAGTGTTTAAATTATTTACAGTAGTTAAACTCAAAATTAGGAAAGAAACGCGTTATGTTGACACTGACTAAGAAAGACAGACTTCATGTGTGATGCAATATATGGATTTTTGACATCTTGAGTATTGGGGCTCTCCAGGTAAATAACACCAGTACTACTTAGACCACTCCCTCTCCTCAGATAACCGTACGGTAAAAAAAAAATGGTTCTTTAAGGACGATTAAATTTTCTATTTATACTGGTCGAATTATGGGACAGTCACGTTATTTTAACAAAATATACATCCAGTATTGAGGTTATCCAAAACTTTAAGTATTGCAAGAGGCCAACCAAGTTACAATTTTCACTTCACTTTAGAAGTTTGTTTGTTTTACGTCCCTCTCGAGAATAGTCACTCATATGGAGACGCCATGCACCCCTTGCCGTAGAAGGGCTGCAAATTTTGACCTTTACTCGGCACTCAGGACCATTGATCAGTTAGAGACCTTTTTCATGTCAGCATCTACTGCGACACGGGACCTCGGTTTATACTGTCTCATCCGAAGGACCGGTCTCCACGTCCCACAGTGGATTCGAACCCGCCACGTAAGGATCAACTCCTTACACCGCGACTCTAAAGCAAACGCTCTAACCACTGCGCCACGCGGGAGACTATTATAGAAATAACTTAGCACCAATTGTAGTTATGTAATCCTGTTTATATTCTTATATTTAATTGTAACAATCGTTTGTACTTAAAGACAATCTTCTTGCCTTTTTGGTGGTCAACTGCATTAACATCAAAATAATCAATTTACTTGCAATATTTCTCAGGATCACAGGATTTTTCAGGTATCTTAATACTTTTTTGAGTTTTTGTGTAAAACTTTACCATGATTCATTGAGTGTTTGTTTATACATTATATCGATTTACTAAGACTCTTGTATTACACTCCAATGTATCTGCATAGAAATATCTGACAGTATAAGAATGTAAGAAAATCAAATGAATAAAATCATTAAAAAAACTTTAGATTCAGTTAACTTGTCTCTTAGATATCTGCAGTCAATTTTTCCTGTGATTATGAAATGCATTTTCTACTTGATGTGCATTTAACTGCATACAGACTCCATCACTATTTACGTTATGACATCAGATTGACAAGTAGATGGCGATCAGCGATTTGTTCATACCTTGCCTGTGTTGGAAACGACAAAAATGATTACTATATTAATCTTTTTGGTAATTTGATACTTTCCTACAGCTCAAAATTGTATCTCATTTCGTTTTCGGGTATTTTAAAGAATTTTTTATCTTTATTTGATATAGATTATATCTCCTGTAAAAATTAGGCCTCGTCTTCCTTTTGCAGCCTTTCAGTGCCGAGTAACCAGATTTAGATATCCACTTAATATCTGGGAATATTTTCCTGCAACTACATGTATAAAAAGCAAAATAAAGTCAGCACTTACCACAAATAGGAGTTTTCCAAACACTATATGGTCCAGCCACTGCAAGGATATATATATATATTTCTAAAACACAATGAAGAACCGGCACAGTTTTGTTGTAATAAAAATTACAACAAATCATAAAAATATTAACTGCAAGCGTTTTCGCCCTGTTAGGATCTTCATGCAGTTATACAAATGTTAGGTTGGTTACCTGGTAACGTCAAGAAGCAGAAGTTCATTGTGACGTCATAATAGATCATGGTAGCGTAAAGCTGCCGTGTTGGATAATGTACAAATATTGCATTAATTTTAACACATAATATACATAAAATCTTACAATATGATATAAAATAAAGTATCATTTGCGATTAAACTTTGGTTTAATAAGTTTAATAAAGTAGTCTTCTTTTGCCAAACGCAGATTTGCGTTCTCATCGGGAAGTTTATAAAAAGGGAAAATCCTTAATATTCCTTTGCCGCATTTTGCAAAATGTACACAATATGATGCATTACGCACACTAGGTTCTTTAATTTGTTCTTTGTGTATACGAACTCGGGCATTTATTTTCCCGTTTGTCCAATATAGTATTCTTTGCACGTCGGGCAGTTTGCACAGTAGATAACGTTTAAAGATTTCAGTTCATTGATGAGTTGGTTCGAATTTCCATTCCTGATTTAAGTTGGATTTTTATTTTCCTTCTTCTAAATCTGTACACGTTTCGCATTTTTGATCTCCACATTTTTGATGGTTGGAATTTCCCCCTGTGTAGTAAAACGGTCTTTGATTAAACAATTCTTTAAGATTTTGTGCCTGTTGTAGACTGTTATCATTTAATATCATTTGGTTGTATTAAACTTCAAACTTTCCGATTGTTCTAAAATTGGGAAAATCTTTTAACGTCCAGGATATATATGTTTCGTGGGTTATGGGTCACAACAAAGGCTATTTTCCCGTCATTGGTGGTGTCATCTACACGGCATTTTCTAGGGTTCTCTATTGGATTTTGGACGCCTTTTCCTATTCCAGCGTGATTAAAACAATTGGATAGTTTTGTCGTTGTAGATATATTTTTATTCCTTCAAACGTCTAGAACGCAGGGTTTTGTCTGTAATAATTAGAAGTGAATGGAATTTATTTAAGTTTCTTCACTCTTCGTCCAAAATATGAAGCAGTCGTCTAGGTAACGTTTCCAATTATTTCTAATATAGTTACCAAAGTCGTCATCAAAGAGTTCCGGTATTTTTCAATATACTTGATCTTCTAAGTATCCCATTACTAAGGTTGCATATGAAGAAGCAACTTTTGTCCCCATAGCTATATCTTTTATTTGTAGATAGAACTCATTGTTGATGTGAAAATGGTTATTTTCTAGAACTAACTTTAATCCTTCTAAAATTCTGAATTCCTTTGAGAATCGTTCATAAATAATATCCGGATGTTTATCCATCCAGTAATTTACTGCTTCCAGTCCTAAAGCATGTGGGATATTGTGTAAAAACTTGTTACATCAAAACTGACGAGAATGGTTTTTGGGTCTACATTTTGAAGAATACAATTAAGGAAATCCATTTCATCTCTTATGAAGCTAGGTAATAGTTTACATAGAGATTGCAATAGTATGTCCAATAAATTACTCAATCTTTGAGTGTTTGATGCCAGTCCAGCGATGATCGGACGTATCTTAAGGTCAGCTGGTTAAGGTATTTTAATATATATGCGTTATCACAGTATTTCCCTGCTTCTCGGATTTCCGTAGATTTTTGATAATCCGTAGAAATTACTAGATTTCAACTCAAAATGTGTTAAGAAATCAATTTCATTTTTTGTTAAGTTGTCGGCATATTTTAAGTCAGTTTCTCAACTTTGAGCATTGTGTGACGATCCTCGTTAGTGGTTAATTTTCTATAAAACTGACAATTTTGAAGCTCGTTTAATACCATTTCCTTGTAATGGAGTTTGTCCATAATAACAACAGCGCCTCCTTTATCAGCTTCTTTTATAATTAAAGACGAATCATTCCACAAATTCTTTATATCATTTTGTTTGGATCTACATGTTGATACCCTAAACGTTGACAATAAGCAACGGCTTATTTTAAGTTTTGGTAAGAAAGTGGTGGTTTATTTTCAAAAAGGTCTTATTTTCAAATCGTGGCTTATTGTCGAAACAAAAAAGACGACAATTTTATATATAAAAAAAATGCATGTATGATGAAACGCAATTTATTTTTATTTTAAATAACTCGGTAAAAATTCATTTCAATGAAAACACCCCTGTATACTTCCCAACTAAAGCCTTTGTTGTAAACACGTAAACATGATTATCTCAATACACCTCCAGGCAAATGAATTGTCTACCTATTCCAAAGCATTGTTTCTACAGTTAAAGCACTGATTATTTACTGCCCATATTAATTGCTTTGATTATTTTCATTGTTATAATTGAGGGGTCTATTTATAACCTTCGTACATTATCTCCGTATGTATAGACGTGTGTTGATTACAACACATTAAACGCTTGTTACAATGTAATTTTATTTGATATGTATATTTATACTCTTCTTGAATTAATTGAGAGTTTAAAACGGAAACATCATGTCTGTTAAAACTTAATTGTTAAAATAACTCGAGCTCTGTGGAAAAAAAAATATGCGCGAAGATTACCGCGATGTATAATGTCATGATTACCGATGCTAAATAAAGATTTAAGTCGATCTGTTCAACCTGAAATTCAACATTTTTTCGTGTTTTGTTGAAATAAAATTATTTCTGCGAGGATAAAGACGACATGTAATGTCAAGATTGCCGTTAGCTCAAAAGAAAAAAAAAATGCAATGGTATCTCGTGTTTTATTGAATAAAATCACTAAGTATTATGGAATGTTTATAGTAAGATAAAATAATTAAAATAATACTGTGTTCAATAGCTTGCATGTAGAAAAAAAAAGAAACACTTTGACCGGCTTATTTTCAAAACAGGCTTATTTTCGAGTAATTTTCAATGCAAGAAATAGGTGGCTTATTTTCAAAACCGGCTTATCATTCAATTCGGTTTATTTTCAAGGTTTTAGGGTATATTTACTTTTTTCTTTGTTTCTGCTTTGAAAGAGTGAGCGGAGGACTTAAGGCATTTTATAAATTCTTCTAAATGTTTTTCTCTATTTATTGGTGGTCTAAAACCTTTTTTTGTTTCTAACAAGTGATTCATCGTCATAAGAAGAATTTTGAAAATATTTCCTTAAACTTAATTTTCAACAAACCTGTCCGTATCTACAATTAAGTCCACTTCGTCCCAGTTTGGTGTAAATTTTAATCCTCGTGTTAAATAATAATAATAATAACTAGAAATTTATTACTAGTAATGAGAAGGTCTTCCGTTATACTACTTTCTGTTTGCATGAACATATCATTTCCAACTTCGGTATTAGCCTAAAACTTATGTAGAAACAAATTAACTTAAAAAATTACTTTTTTGCTTCGATTCCTGTCACGACAGGAAGTAATGACGACACACGATTTTTACTCGATGCAAATGAACTGATGACTGACTATAAGTCCTGAAAGTTTTAGACTTCAGTCTTTTACTGTTGCCGAACAATTGTGAGAACAAATTCTAATTTTGAGGACAGGAAAACACACGACCGGAAGTGAACCGAATAAAAATCTCTGAATTTTCTCTTGACTTTTGCAGTATCTTCAGCAAATGTAAAAACAACATTTTAAATACTTATCTATAAGTGATATTTATGAGAAAATTAAACCACGAAATAACGTAGTTTATCTCTGAAAACCGGAAGTTTAAAGTTTTTGTTTCCGGTGGAATCTAACATATTTCAAAACAGCGAAAGAGAAGCATAAAAAGTTACGGAAGTTTTAATTTTAAAAAGAAAAGTTGAATTTTTTTATTTCGCTTTTTACGCTTTTTACCTATGTGTTTTGCTTTCTCACCAAGGTTTATTACTCCTATAATTTTGGTGTCTTACTCTCATGCCATTTCCGAGATCTCGCTGAAATAACTTCTCATTTTGAGGACAAGAAAACACGCGTCAGGAAGTGAACTTTACTAAAATATTTCACGTCAATCTAGACAACTGCAGTCTCAATAACATATATAAAAATCACACAAGATGAAACACTTCCTTTAAGTTTAGCTAAATGGTGGCTTATAGGTCCTTAATGATGGTTTAATGGTTCTCTTTAAGTCACCATTAAGCACCTTTAAGCTACATTTAAGTAATAAATACACCACCATTAAGTAACCATTAAGCCTTCTCAAAGTCCTTAATGGATGCTTAAAGGTAGCTTAATGGTGGCTTATAGGTGCTTAATGGTAGCTTCTAGACAATCATTAAGTCACCATTAAGCCACCATTAAGCCAGACTTATAGGTGCTTAATGTCCAAACTCCATTAAGCTACCATTAAACCACCTTTAAGCCACCATTAAGTCACCATTACGCTGTCGATAAAACTGCTTTTACGGGTTAAATATTATTTTTATAATGATTTTTTCACAAAAATTATAAATGTCGAGTTTATACATTTGTTAATTCGGCGAAAATAATGTAAAAGAAAGAAAATTAAAAAAAAAAAAAAATAAATGAAAAAAAAAAAGCATTCCCAACAGGATTCGATCCCACGACCTTTAGATTGGACGGCAAACGCTTTAACTACTGAGCTATCGAAGCTGTTAAAATTGAAGCGAAATATAAAACCTTTATTTTTAACAAAACTTGTTTGGAATGGTTAAAGGTACCGTTCATGTATTTTTTTTTCTGATGTTTATATTTATTAATCAATAATACGAATAATTATATTTATATATATGAATATATTTTTTAAAAAAAAATGATAAAGTTTTATATTACGTTAATATTTCTTAACCGTGGACAGGAGTTCGGTGTGATGGTGTGAAAAAACTTTTTGATTTTAAGTAACTGAATTCCTCGTTCTGTTATTCGCCGATTTATAAGCATGAAAAGATTGAAATTCCGCAGATATAACAAAACTTTGTTATTAAAAAGGAATATATCATCGAAAGAGAACGATTGGGGGAAAAACAGATTATAGTTCTTATAAATATGCTGCGGATATATACGATTTTTGACAATCTTTGCATAACAATTAAGTTATAAAATATTTTTGTAACGTATCTTCAGTTTTAATTCTTTTTATATCATTATGGGTATCAAAATAATTGTCTTTTTGTGTACAATCATAATTTCTAATTTGTTACATGCTTGCGTAAATTTTAAGTTTTGTTAAAAAAAAAAAATAAATCATCAAAATCTATCACTGTACCTTCCCGTGTATAGTTTCCTGTTAATTGACTGGGGACTGGTGGGGACACCTAATTAAGGTCTATTGTCTAACTAGTCGATATACTGTACACTGATTATTTTACCCCGCTTCTCAATGGGTATAAATCTATTCGGATACCCTGTTTAATCTGATCGGCTGTTCTTCTAAAAATTAATTTTGAAATAACAATAATTAAAGACCGACTATATTTCGATCAATTCTTACTTCTGCATTATTTTAAATACATTCTTACTTCTGCATTATTTTAAATAAATTCTTACTTCTGCAGTATTTTAAAAGAAAAGAAAAAATAATGGCACTTAACCACGAATTAATTCAAATTATTCATGAATTAATTCAAGGATTGGCAATATAATATATACCTATATATTTTTTTATATCAAACTTTTCTCTACCCAAAGAAAAATTAAGAGACAGAGATATTCCGGAAGAAAATAACTCTAATTACAATTCCTATGAATTCGGCAGTGGAACGTGGCTCTCCAAACACGAAAGAAAAATATCTGATTTTCTGATAAAAAAAATTTAATATATATTATGTATTTATGGATAAAAATAATTTTAAAACAAGTATTCAAACAAACTGATTTTAGGGAGCGAAAATTTTAAGGCATTTGAAGAAGCTGTTCTCAGTTCCCGAGTTTATACGCATTGACAAGATGTTAGAAATAGCGAGAAAAAAATTATGAATTGAATAAGTATTTGCGAAAATGATACTGAAACAACTTCAAACTTAACAAGTTAGTTTAGAGACTTGATACTGGATGCGTTAAGCTGGTTTAATTAAGTATGGACATTAAGCCACCATTAAGCTGCAGCTTAAAGGTGGCTTAATGGTAACTTAATGAAGTTTGGACATTAAGCACCTAGAAGCTGCAGCTTAATGGTGGCTTAATGGTGGCTTAAAGGAATTAACTTCTATAAGCCACCATTAGGCTACCATTAAGCCACCATTAAGCGATTGCTTAAATACGGTCTTTCGTTCATTTAAAGAAGTTTATCTATAAGCGATCTATATGGGAAAATTAAAAACCCCTATTATGTAGTTTTTCTCTTATAACCGGAAGTTGTCGTTTTTTGTTTCCGGTGGGATCAACACATATCGTAACTGTGAAAAAGATACAATTATATGATGCAAGTCTTATTCCAAAAGATAAAAGTTGAAATTTTTCGATTTCTTTGATCACTTCCTGTGACGACCGGAAGTGACGGCTGACGCTCTTAACCCAAATGGTTTTGTCTACTCCTCAAGGTCTAATACTCCTATAAGTTTGGTGTCTAAATCTCTTACCGTTTCTGAGATCTCACTCGGACAAGTTCTTATTTTGCGGACATTTAAACGCGCTACCGGAAGTGAATTTTACAAAGATATTTGACGTTTATCTAGACATTTGCAGTCTTGTTAACGTATTTAAAAATCAGTTTAAATGCGTTATCTATAAAAAAAAATATTTATCGGAAAGTAAAATAGTAGGGATGTCAACGAATAGTCGACTATTCGACTGTCAGTCGAATGGACCGACGATCGAATAATGAAACGACATTCGAATACTAGTATCTAATAAATGCAAAAAAGGAGGTGTAAAAGAATTCTCAACACAAAATTGTAAAGCGTCATTCCTAAAACTATTATAGTATCCGTTCTCTGCCGAATAAGAGCTTAAACACAGTCACAGTATATAAATAAGTTTCCACAATGTAAACATACATGTAGAAAGTACAGTAATGACATACCGCGATAATTATTTCTCAATTACTGACCTTTATTGTTATTGTAGTAAATTATGCAGCGCTTTACTGGACTTTGAAAATTATTAATTGGACTTGTACCAATTATAAATTTATTTATTACCTCTAAAAATGTTTAAATGATAGCCGTGAAGTTTTGAAACTTCGATAATTATTAAAACAATAATCTCCTCCCTTTTTCCAATTCATTTCAAATAAGCTTTAAAAACACTCTGCTGACAATTCTCTAAGCGTACTAGAACGAAAGAATGTACAGACCAATTTATGAATGTGGTTTACGAAAATTCATACATTTTGGAGAATCAATTGCTGGTGTAAATCTATTTCATTTCTACATCTTATCCCAACTTAAGGATCATCTGAATATCGGTGTGTAACACAGAGTATAGGCATTTAATTTTGCTTTTTACATAAATTTATGAAAAGGGTTTTTGATTTTTAAAAACGCTATCTATGAGATTTTTTTTCAAAAAATGCTCCGAATAGTCGACTATCGTTCGAATAATGCAAACAAATGTTCGACTAAGGAAAATAATAATTTTGACATCCCTATAAAATAGTCAAATTGTGCAGTTTTTCACTTAAAACCGGAAGTTGTTTTTGTTTCCGGTGGGACCAACATATTTCGAAACTATAACAATATGATGAAAGAAAAAAATCAAAAAAGGAAAGTTGAAAATTTCCATTTCTATGATCACTTCCTGTGAAGACCGGAAGTGACGGTTGACATTCTTAACCCAAATGGATTTGCCTACTTCTCAAGATCTATTACTCATATAAGTTTAATGTCTTAATCTCTTACCGTTTCTTAGATATGACTCGGACAAAATATTTTTGAAAAAAAACGGTAATCGGACATATCTGACGACCGGAAGTGAATTTTTAAAAATGAGAAAAACGTCTGGGGGTATTTTCATTCTCTATCATCCCTGAAAATTTCAAGAAAATCCGTCCAGCCATCTCTGAGAAATCCTGCCGACGAGAAAAGGGGAAAAAATAATAATAATAACTAGAAACTCATTGCGAGCAATGAGAGGTCCTCCGTCCGATTTTGAAAATAAAATCGTATATTCAAGCTGAAAAAGTGATTTTAAAAAAATCAAAAACTCAGGAGATTTAACCCTGGTCGTCAGTGTGAAAATCCAACGTGCTACATGTAACAATTACGCCATTTGGACTCCCGCTTCAAAGTGAAAATGACGGATATCTACAGTTTGGATTGATGAACTCGAAAACAAATTATATATTTAGTATTTTGAAAAGACTCTCTCTTAACCCTAAAAATATTAAAGAAAAATATTGAAGTTGAAAAAATCGATTTTTTTTAAATTCGCTTCCAGTAGCGACCGGAAGTAAACGACGCACAAAAAGGCCACCTCGCCAATCTAGAAATCATGTTCTATTATCGCTTACAAGTCCCCAGCTCATATCTTTAGCCATTCTTGAGAACACTCGCGGAAAAAGTTACATTTTAAAATCTCCGTTTTTGGAGAAGTTGATTCCTCACTCATAACACTATATGTATTACGTTGTGCATTCCTTTTATCTCCTTCATACATTAAATACTATAAAACGTATTTTTTTTTGTAAAAATATATTGCGTAATTCGAACAGAAAATTATACCAGATATCATTTCAAAGATACAGTATTATATTTCAGCTGAAAAATGGTACAAAAAAATCCAGACATTTTTGGGATTGAGTTCAGGTCGCTCGCGTAAAAAATTGAACACGCTAACCATTACGCTATTGGGACCATTTTTTATAAGAGTTTCTATTATCCCTAGCAATATCATTAAAAATTAAAATATTAAGAGACAAAAAAGTTGAAATAATCGATTTTTTTTAATTCGCTTTCGGTAGCGACCGGAACTATTGACAACGCACAAAAGGGCAATTCCGCAAATCTAGAAGTCATGTTCTATGCTCTCCAATAAGTCTCCAGTTCATATCTTTAGCCGTTCTGTAGATCTGCCGCTGAAAAAATTCCATTTAAAAATCAGGAAATTGCCAGTAACATGGAACTGGAAGTGAATTTTTTTCAAAATTTTTTCAAATGTAACAATGACTTTTTATAACGCGTTATCCCTGAAAGTTTGACGAAAAACCACTGAAGAGTTCTCGAGATATCGCGTGCATAATATTTGTCTAAAAAGTATTAAAAATAATTCTAATAGTTATTATCAATTTTCAAACAAATTATATATAATACATTCCGAAAAGAGTCTCTATTAACCCTACTAATATCATCGAAATATATTGAAAAACAAAAAAGTTTGAAAAATTCGACTTTTTAAATTCGCTTCTGGTAGCGACCGGAAGTAGTGACGACGCACGAAAAGGAGATTCCGCATATCAAAAAGACATGCCCTGTACTCTCTAACAAGTCTCCAGTTCATATCTTTTACCATTTTTGAAAAAAAGGGCGACAAAATTTCATTTTAAAATCAGAAAAATGTCCACATCCTGTAACCGAAAGCGAATTTTTCAAAACTTGTTTCAAGTGTAACAATGGCTTTTTACAGTACATTATCACTGAAAGTTTGACGAAAACCCACTGAATAGTTCTCAAGATATTTTGTGCACAAACTTTATCGGAAAAAAATCTATTTTT
Source organism: Saccostrea echinata (assembly GCF_033153115.1). NCBI lineage: Eukaryota > Metazoa > Mollusca > Bivalvia > Ostreida > Ostreidae > Saccostrea > Saccostrea echinata. Next base: position 1,650,907 of record NW_026889787.1, read on the forward strand.
AAAACTACTTCCGGTGGACATTTTTTTAAAACAAATTATATATTACATATTCCGATAAGCATCCCTATTATTCCTTCTAAAATCATAGAAAAATATTGAGAAACAAAAAAGTTGAAAAAAATGATTTTTTTTAATTCGCTTACATCTGGTAGCGAGCAGAAAAAATGACGACGCACGAAAAGGAGATTCCACATATCTAAGAGACATGCCCTATACTCTCTAACAAGTCTCCAGTTCATATCTTTTACCATTTTTGAAAAAAAGGGCGACAAAATTTCATTTTAAAATCAGAAAAATGTCCATATCTTGGAACCGGAAGCGAATTTTTCAAAACTTGTTTCAAGTGTAACTATGGCTTTTTACAGTACATTATCACTGAAAGTTTGACGAAAACCCACTGAATAGTTCTCAAGATATTGTGTGCACAAACTTTATCGAAAAAAATCCATTTTTAAAACTACTTCCGGTGGACATTTTTTAAAACAAATTATATATAACATATTTCGATAAGCATCTCTACTATTCCTTCTAAAATCATAGAAAAACATTGGGAAACAAAAAAGTTGAGGAAAAAAATTTGATATTTTTTAATTCGCTTACATCCGGTAGCGACCGGAAATAATGACAACGCACGAAAAGGAGATTCTGCATATCTAAGAGACATGCCCTATACTCTCTAACAAGTCTCCAGTTCATATCTTTTACCATTTTTTGAAAAAAAGGGGCGACAAAATTTCATTTTAAAATCAAAAGTGACAAAAGATCTTCCAAATGTAACAATGGCATTAAATAGCACATTACCTCTGAAAGTTTGATGGAAAACCACTGAATAGTTCTCGAGATATCGCGTGCACAAAATTTGTCTAAAAAATAAGAATAATAACTAGAAACTCATTGCGAGCAATGAGAGGTCTTTCGTCCGATTTTGAAAATAAAAACGTAAATTCAAGCTGAAGAGGTGATAAAAGAAATTCAGACACTCTGGAGATTCAACCCTGGCATGAAAATCCAACGTGCTAACCATTAACTATTCACTTTTTTGCATCACTTCTTGTCACGACCGGAAGTAACGGCGATACAAGATTTCCTCACGATTCAAATAAACTGATGACTGACTATTAGTTCTGAAAGTTTTAGACTTCAGTCGTTTACTGTTGCCGAGCAATATTGTGAGAACAAATTCTAATTCTGAGGACAGGTAAACACGCGACCGGAAGTGAATTTCATAAAAAAATCTCTGACGTTTCTCTAGACATTTGCAGTATCTACAAAATGCATAAAAACATTTCAAGTACTTTATCGATAAGCAATATTTATGAGAAAGTTAAATATCGAAAGAGCGTAGTTTATCACCTAAAACCGGAAGTTGACGTTTTTGTATCCGGTGGAATCTAACATATTTCAAAACAGCGAAAGAGATGCAATAAAGTGATTCAAACTTTAATTTAAAAAAGAAAAGTTAAAATTTTTGATTTCTTTGATCACTTCCTGTGACGACCGGAAGTTACGACGGACGCATTTAACCAAAATGGTTTTGCCTACTCCTCAAGGTCTGCTACTCATAAAAATTTGGTCTTTTAATCTTTTACCTGTTTTTGAGATCTCGCTCAGACAATTTTTCATTTTGAGGACAGAAAAACACGCGACCGGAAGTGAATTTTTGAAAGATATTTGAGGTTACTCTAGACCTTTGCAGTCTGAATGACATATTTAAAATTCATTTCAAATACATTATCTATAAAGAATATTTATAGGAAAGTAAAATACTCAAATTTAGTATTTTTACTCTGATAACCGGAAGTTGTCTTTTTTGTTTCCGTTGGGACCAACATCTTTCAAAACAGCGAAAAAGATGCAATAAAGTGATGCAATTTTTAAATAGAAAAAGAAAAGTTGAAATATTCGATTTCTTTGATCACTTCCTTTGACGACCGGAAGTGACGGCTGACGTTCTGAACCTAAGTGGTTTTGGCTACATCTTAGGGTCTGTTGCTCATGTAAGTCTGGTGTCTTAATCTCTTACCGTTTCCGAGATCTTGCTCAGAAAACTTCTCATTTTTAGGAAAGAAAAACACGCGACCGGAAGTGAATTTTTGAAAGATATTTGAGATTACTCAAGACCTTTGCTGTTTAAATAACATATTAAAAATTCATTCCAAATACTTTATCTACAAAAGATATTAATGGGAAAGAAAAATACTCAAATTATGTAGTTTTTCTCGTATAACCGGAAGTTGACGTTTTTGTTTCCGGTGGGACCAACATATTTCAAAATTACAAAAGAGATGCAATGAGGTGATGTAAGTATTAATTTAAAAAAGGAAAGTTGAAATTTAACGATTTCTTTGATCACTTCCGGTAGCAACCGGAAGTGCCGACGACGAACGAAAAGGCGCCCTCTCCAATCTAGAAATCATGTTCTATCATCTCTAACAAGTCTCCAGTTCATATCTTCAGCCATTCTTGAGAACACTCAAGGACAAAATTCCATTTTAAAATCAGAAAATTGTCCATAACTTGGCACTGGAACCGAATTTACCAAAAAACGGAATTTTATATAAACTTCATAAAAAGACCTTTTATCCCTGAAAATTTCAAAGAAATTCGTTGAATAGTTTTCGAGAAATCGCGTGCACAAAATTTTGTCTAAAAAAGAATAATAATAATAATAATAATAATAATAAGAAACAATAGAATCACTATAAGGTCTTCCGTGGAGACGGAAGACCTTAATAATAACTAGAAACTCATTGCGAGCAATGAGAGGTCTTCCGTCCGATTCTGAAAACAAAAACGAAAATTCAAGCTGAAAAAGTGATAAAAGAAATTCAGACACTCTGGAGATTTAAACCTAATCGTCAGCGTAAAAAGCCAACGTGCTAACCATTAACCATTCACTTTTTTACATCACTTCCTTTCACGACCGGAAGTAACGGCGATGCAATATTTTCTCACGATTCAAATAAACCGATGACTGAATATCAGTCCTGAAAGTTTTAGTCCTCAGTCGTTTACTGTTTCCGAACAATATTGTGGGACTAAATTCTAATTTTGAGAACAGGTAAACACACAACCGGAAGTGAATTTTATAAAAATCTCTGACTGTTCTCTAGACATTTGCAGTATCTACAACATGCATAAAATCATTTCAGGTACTTCATCGATAAGCGATATTTATGAGAAAGTTAAATATAAGAATAACGTAGTTTATCTCCTAAAACCGGAAGTTGACGTTTTTGTTTCCGGTGGAATCTAACATATTTCAAAACAGCGAAAGAGATGCAATAAAGTCATGTAAGCTTTAATTTAAAAAAGAAAAGTTAAAATTTTTGATTACTTTGATCACTTCATGTGAGAAGCGGAAGTGACGACTGACGCGTTTAACCCAAATGGTTTCACCTACCCCTCAACGTCCATTACTCTTAAAATTTTGGTGTTTTAATCTTTAACCTGTTTTTGAGAATTCGCTCAGACAACTTCTCATTCTGAGGACAGGAAAACACGCGACCGGAAGTGAATTTTTGAAAAAAATATTTAAGGTTACTCTACACATTTGCACTCTGAATAGCACATTTAAAATTCATTTCAAATACTTTATCTATAAAGAATATTTACGGGAAATTAAAAAACTCAAATTATTTAGTTTTTCTCTTCTAACCGGAAGTTGTCGTATTTGTTTCCGGTGGGATGAACATCTTTCGAATCTGCGAAAAAGATGCAATAAAGTGATGCAATTTTTAATTAAAAAAAGAAAAGTTGAAATTTTCGATTTCTTTGATCACTTCCTGTGACGACCGGAAGTGACGACTGACGCTCTTAACCCAAATGGTTTTGCCTACATGTTAAGATCTGTTGCTCATAAAAGTTTGGTGTCATAATCTCTTACCGTTTCCGAGATCTTGCTCACACAACTTCTCATTTTGAGCACAGGAAAACACGCGACCGGAAGTGAATTTTACAAAGATATTTGACGTTACTCTAGACATTTTTAGTCTGAATAACATATTAAAAATCCATTTCAAATACTTTATCTACAAAAGATATTAATGGGAAAGAAAAATACTCAGATTATGTAGTTTTTCTCTTATAATCGGAAGTTGACGTTTTTGTTTCCGGTGGGACCAACATATTTCGAAACTACAAAAGAGATCCAATAATGTGATGTAAGTATGGATTTAAAAATGGAAAGTTGAAATTTTACGATTTCTTTGATCACTTCCGTAAGCAACCGGAAGTACCGATGACGAACGAAAAGTAGCGACCCGGCTAGTACCTATCACGAACTATAATCCCTGAAAGTTTGACATTGATATCTCTTGTCGTTCTTGAGATTATCCGCGGACAAAATGTCATTTTGAAATCAGAAAATGGTCTGTAACTTGGCACCGGAAGTGAATTTTCAAAAAATCTCTCAGGTAGATCAAGTTCATGTTACAACACACTTTTCCTGAAAATTTCATGTAAATCCATCACATAGTCTTCGAGAAATCGCGTGCACAAAATTAGAAAGTCAAAAAAATAAGAATAATAATAATAAGAAACAGTAGAATCACTATAGGTCTTCCGTTGAAAACGGAAGACCTTACTAGATGCGTTTCTTGTTGCTAGGGCAAAAAGTGGTCTTCCGACCGAACTTTTCTCCAGATCGCTATGCTACCTCACTTCATTTAATACTTTATTGAAGGTATTTTTTGTTTGCGCTTATGTAACACAGTCTTTCAACATAGATCATGATTATTAAATGATTTCTGTAGAATCTCTGTTAAAAAAGCTTTAAACAATAAGCAAATACTATCATACATGTCTTCACAGAGAAAAATATCATTTACAACTGAAAAAAGAGAGAAACAATCTCCCGCCCCAGCAGGATTCGAACCCGCAACAATACGAGAAAGTCTGGATCGGTCATATCTTTGCAATAAATGCATCAATCAAAATGATGAAAACATACTTAGAACTCTTAGAAGACTCTCTATTAACCTTGTAAATTCCAGAGAAAAATATTGAAAAACAAAGATGTTACAAATTTAACATTTTTGATTTCACTTCCGTTTGCGACCGGAAGTACGAACGACGAAAAATAATGGTCGATCAACATATCTACATTTGATGCTCTATCACCTCAGAAAGTTTCATATTCATATCTTATCAAATATATCGGAAGACCTTAATAATAACTAGTAAACTTATTGTTCAGAGAACAATTAGAGGCCTTTCCACCTTTTTAAGTGTTTTCGTGTCATTTGAGCTGGAAAAAAAAAAAGAAAAATGCAAAAAAAAAAAAAAAAAAAATGAAAAAAAAAAATGAAAAAAAAAAATTGTTCCTCCAGCTGGGATCGAACTCAAAACCCTTGGTTTGAAAGGCAGGTGCGCTAACCACTGCGCTACACATTCCAATAAAATTGAGTAAGTTAATTGTTTAAGACTATAGAATAAATACAAACGTATTTTTAGAATCGGTAGGGGAAGAAAGAAGTTCCGTAAAAGGAAATAGTTCCTGAACTTGCAAGCACTATATAAAATAACAAGGGATGGGTTGGGTGAGAAAACGTTAACACTGTTGCCTAATGAAAATGTATTAATGGACTGTAGCCCGATTCATCGATATTGTGAGCATGCTGAATTTTTTGAAAATAGCTTTGTTGTAAGCTTAAAAGATCGGGTTCGGATTTTAACATTTCTGACTGAATATCCTGAAATAAATATGAAACATTTAAATAAGCATTTCTTTGGGTTAAATTAAATATGTGTAGCACAAATTAAACTCCCAACATGCATTTTTAGAAGGGAAACACGACAATGAAAGCGAGAATTGTTTTTAATATACCGAAAATCGCTATTTCTGGAAACTGATTAATTCTAAATAAAAATCAAATAAATTCCAGATGTAAAAGAAAGAGAGAATGCTTGGTATTAAAATGTCGTATCATATCAGAAAAATCGAATGCTACTAACGACATCTGAAGAAATAGCCGATAAAATGTTTGGAACATTTCTTCGTTCACCTGCACTTTAATTTCAAACACAACAGAAAGTGTAGTTTTTGCCGTGAAACTTCATGACTTCTATAAACTTATAAGACTCACCGTAAAACTCTTAAGAAAGTTTCTCTGAGGTCTATACTACATTTGTACCAAATATGGTGTCGATCCGAGGTCTGGTTTGAATATTACAGAAATATTCTACGTTGTTGTTGATGTGATTCTTTTTTAAGAAAGGGGGGTGGGGGTGGGGGAAGAATTATTTATTTTTATGCCTCTTTTAAACTAAGAATTGTAACTACTTTCACATCCTTAAGCTTGATTGTGACCTTTGGGTCAAGGTTAAAGGTCAAAGGTCAAAGGTCAAGGTCATTAAAAAAAACAAGAAAAAAAAAAATACCCCCAAAAAAACAAGGAAATCTTTACTTTCTATGTTTTTACCTGATACTGTAGCTGGATGCATGTCCTTACTTCTCATTTGACCCAATGTCAAGGTCAAAGGTCAAGGTCAAAGTTCAAGGTCATTTGGTGAATTGCTATATTTTACACATATATAAGGAATTTCTTATGTTTTTAAATGACCTTGACCTTTGACCTTGACCTATATTTCAAGATCAAAGTCAAATATGCCGATGCAGTTGGTTCCATGTCTCTAGGATACACCGTTTTAAAAAAAAAAGTTCATCAAATGTAAGCAGCGTAATCTTTCAGGGGCAGTAACTCATACAAGGGACCAAAGAATGCTTTTGCAATGATAGAATGAAGAGAGCACTAAATGAGTCGAAAACACTGATGAAGGCTTGGAATCTCTACGGTTTACGGTTTCGGAGGAGTAGCGATAACAAGGTTTTATTGCAAAAGGCGTGACAACTTTTGAATGGGTCAAGCTTTGGGGACAAGAATGAAATCCTTAAAATAGTTTTAGAAGGACATATTATAGATGCAAAGATATTCAGTATATGTCGAAAGGTTTTCTACAGAATCTCTGACAAAAAAGCTTTTAAAAATCAGCAAAAACTACCATACATGTTTTCAAAGAGAGAAAAGTCATTAGCAACTGAAAAAAGAGAAAAACAAAGGAAAAAAATTAACTGCCTCCAGCAGGATTCGAACCCCAGACAATGGGACAAAATTTGGATCGGTCATATCTTTGCAATAAATGCACGCATCAAAATATTGAATACATATTTAGAATTCTTGTAAGACACTCTATAAACCCTGTAAATCCTGAAGAAAAATATTGGAAAACAAAAAAGTTGCAAATTTAACATTTTTGAATTCACTTCCGTTCGCGACCGGAAGTATGAACGACGAAAAATAAAGGTCGATCACCATATCTCCATTTGATGTTCTATCAAGTCAGTGAGTTTCAATTTCATATCTTTAGCAGTTCTCGAGAAAATTAACGGACAAAATTCCATTTAAAAAATACAATCTTCCCCAAAAATCGCGAACGGAGGTGAATTTCAAAAAACTGGGGGACACCCCTGGAGATATATTCATGATGCATCTTCCCTTTAAAAATCTTTAAAATTGAACCACGCATAACTGAGATATGGCTTGTACTATGAAAAAAAGAATAATAATAATAATAGAAAACAGACGGAAAACAATAAGGTCTTCCGAAGGAAGTCGGAAGACCTTCATAAGAAACAATAGAATCACTATAAGGTCTTCCGTAGAGACGGAAGACCTTAATAATAACTAGAAACCTTGTTGCAATGGCAACAAGAAGGTCTTCCGTCCCTTCTCTGTCATCAGGGAAGCTGATTCCCCACATAACAACTTTTGTTATATTGTTATGCATTAAACTGGAACGTAAAAAAAATACGAGACATCATTTTGAAGGAGGAGGGAGGCTATGTCCAAAACATCTTTGTGTGAAATTTTTAAAGCTTTGATATTGTCACAGTTAATTGTATAAAATAGATACATGTATATTAAATCATGATAAAATAAGACTTTTCTTTTGTTAGGGACTATGTACACTGATTTGTTTCATTCTACCTGATTTCATGCATTTGGTTACCCCCCCCCCCCCCTTCCGAGTCCGCACCACACACGCATAAGAAATTGATTGACAGTTTACCCATGTATTACGTGAAAGCATATTTTTTCACTTAATGTTTCGAGTAGTTTTATTCTGTATATGCACTGCATATCATTAATTAACCATACCTTTATGCGCTAATCCACTTGGACTTACGGATCTTGCCCTTAACTAAATATCATTGAAGTTTATTTTTCTCTCATTTGAAATTGCTATATGTTATGCAATCAACATAAGAAAGTATCAAATTCTACTTTCAAAATACAATTCGGTAAATCTCCAATTTGTGATACAATTACATAGGTATCTAGCTACATATACATTTGTACCAACATGTGTTCCTCGTTTTGTCATATCACAATTGCATCTATGCACATTAATTAGTGCAAAATTCAACTGCAAACTCTTTATGAGGGAGTAAAAAGACACGCTGATATTGTACCGTCAAACACCGCTGCTCTGATATCGAACGACATAGCGCCCCCCCCCCCCCCCTTAAAGATAAAATCTTATACTTGAGCCCCCAAAAGTGAGAAAAAAATTCGGACATTCTTTGGATTGAATCCGGATGGCCCACGTGAAAATTCAACATGCTAACCATTACGCTATCAAACACCATCGCTTAAAATTGAAAAATGATCAATATTTAGAGTATGGGTTAATCAATTTTTTAACAAATTACATATTTAGCATTCTTGTAAATTATTTAGCCTATCAATATCATAAAAAAAATAATGAAAAACAAAAAAGTTCAAAAAATTACCCTTTTTAAATCACTTCCTGTGACAACCGGAAGTAATGACGACACGTGAAATGTTTCCATCACACATCTACAAACCAAATACTATCATACCTGAAATTTTCAGACTCCTACCTTTAACAGTTTCTGAGAACATTCACGGACCAGATTTTTAGTGGAAAAATTAAAAAATCGTAATAATTCCTGACCGGAAGTGAATTTTTCCAAACTTTTTCAATATTTCAAAATGGCATGAGATAACACATCATTCCTGAAAATTTGGCTGAAAATGAATGAGATATCGCGATTTGAAAAGGTCAAAAAAATAAAAATGAAAAATAATAATAACTAGATGGTTCTCGTTGCGAGCAACGAGTGGGTCTTCCGTTTGATTTTGGATAAGATTAGTCAAGACCTTGACTGAGATATTCGTCTATAAAAAGTGAAAGGATGCATATTGTTTAAAACATTATTCTGAGCATCTTTTGTTCAATATTGTTTATCAAAATATTTCCCCTTGTTCGACGTGTCAAAGATTTGGCATTCTGGTCCCTTTTGGCCCATTATTTTGAAGATATGATCAAAGTGTTATAATATATAGTTACAGAATGTTAAGATGAACATTTTTGCTTCAGTAATTTATAACAAAATATTGAACATTAAATATTTAAGAATGAAAGACTTTTGGCCCTTCTGAGCCCCTAGTTTGAGGGGTCAGCCCCTTTTTCTTGATAGCAAATGAAAGGTCTTGTGATTTTGAAGACTTTTTGTTCAACAACTTTTTCAGAAATTTCCTTTAGTTTTAGAGATATATAGATTAACAATATTTAGGGGCCAGCCCTCCAAGTCCTAAATGGGGATGTCTTGCAAAAATTAAAAGGGTGTATATTGTTTAGAACATTATTCTAAACATCTTTTGTTCAAAATTGCTTATCAAAATATTTTCCCTTTTCGAGATATAAAGTGTCAAAGATTTAGCATTCTGGCCCCTTATGGCCCATTATTACGTAACATATGATCAAAATTTTATAATATATAGTTGCAGAATGTTAAGATAAACATTTTTGCTTCAGTAATTTATAACAAAATATTGATCATTAAAGAGTTACAGATGACAGACTTTTGGCCCTTCTGAGCCCCTAATTTGAGGGGTCAGCCCCTTTTTCTTGATATCAAATGAAAGGTCTGATTTTGAAGACTTTTTGTTTAACAACTATTCAGAAATTTCCTTTCGTTTAAGAGATATATAGAATAACAATATTTAGGGGCCAACCCTCCAAGTACTTAATGGGGATGTCTTGCAAAAATTAAAAGGGTGTATATTGTTTAGAACATTATTCTAAACATCTTTTGTTCAAAATTGCTTATCAAAATATTTTCTCTTTTCGAGATATAAAGTGTCAAAGATTTAGCATTCTGGCCCCTTATGGCCCATTATTACGTAACATATGATCAAAATTTTATAATATATAGTTGCAGAAGGTTAAGATAAACATTTTTGCTTCAGTAATTTATAACAAAATATTGATCATTAAAAAGTTATAGATGAAAGACTTTTGGCCCTTCTGAGCCCCTAATTTGAGGGATCAGCCCCTTTTTCTTGATATCAAATGAAAGGTCTTGTGATTTTGAAGACTTTTTGTTCAACAACTATTCAGAAATTTCCTTTCGTTTTGGAGATATATAGAATAACAATATTTAGGGGCCAGCCCTCCAAGTACTTAATGGGGATGTCTTGCAAAAATTAAAAGGGTGTATATTGTTTAGAACATTATTCTGAACATCTTTTGTTCAATATTGCTTATCAAAATATTTCCCCTTTTCGAGATATAATGTGTCAAAGATTTAGTATTCTGGCCCCTTATGGCCCCTTATTACGTAACATATGATCAAAATGTTATAATATATAGTTGCAGAAGGTTAAGATAAACATTTTTGCTTCAGTAATTTATAACAAAATATTGATCATTAAAAAGTTATAGATGAAAGACTTTTGGCCCTTTTGAGCCCCTAATTTGAGGGGTCAGCCCCTTTTTCTTGATATCAAATAAAAGGTCTTGTGATTTTGAAGACTTTTTGTTCAATATGTTATAACAAAATACTTCTATTTAAAATCTTATTATAAGAAATGTCTCTAAAATTCACTCATAAATCACATCCTAAATTTCGACCCCTACCGAGCTTCCATACTTCGCACTTTCGGAAAATTTGAAAACCAAGGTGCACATCTAGAACATGTCCTCTATCACCACTGAAAGTTTCAACACTCTAGCATTTGTCGTTCTTGAGTTTTTGTGCAGACACAAGGTCTATGTAAAAATCGATCAAAGGGCGATAACTTCTGACCGGAAGTGATTTTTCAAAAACTGAAGCGGCGTTATAAACTTCAGATAGCAACGCATTAACCCTGAAAATTTAAAGCAAATCGATCGAGAGATCTCCGAGAAATCTTCTGCACAAAATCGGTAAGGAAAAAAAAAAGAATAATAATAATAACTAGATGAGATCTCGTTGCGAGCAACGAGTGGGTCTTCCGTCCGATTTTTGATTAGATGAGATAAGAATTTGACTGAGATTTTTGTTCGAATATAATGATATAAATAAATTGTTAAGACGAACAATTTTGCATTAATAATGTTTAACAAAATATTGATCATTAAAGGGTTATAGATTAAAGACTTTCGGTTCTTCTTGGCCCCTAATGTGAGAAGTCGGCCCCCTTTTTCTTGATATCATCTTAAAGCTCTCAAGATTTTAAACACTTTTTGTGCAACAACTATTAAGAAATTCTTTTTTTGGTTTCGGGATATATGCAAAAGAAATATTAAGGGCCGGCCCTTCAAGTCCTGAATGGGGACGTCTAGCAAAAATTCAAAGAGTGCATATTGTTCAGAATATTATTTTGAACGTCTTTTGTTCAATACTGTTTATCAAAATATTCTTCCTTTTCGGGACATATTGCGCCAAAGATTATGCAATCTGGCCCCCTAAAGACCCCTTATTGCGTAATATATGATATCAACATCATGTTATTTAGATAAAGTGTGTGAAGAAGAACTATTTCGCCTCAGTAATATATTACAAAATATTGATCATTAAAGAGTTATTGATTGTATACTTTCGGCTCCTCTCGGTCCCTTATTTAAGGAGTCAGACCCTTTTCCTTGATATCACCTTAAAGCTCTCATGATTTTGAACACTTTTTGTTCAACAACTAGTCAGAAATACTTTTTCGTTTCTGAGATATTTGCGGCCCTTCAACTCCTTAATGGGGACGTTTAGCAAAAAATGAAAGGTTGCATTCTGTTTAGATCATTATTTTGGACATCTTTTGTTCAATATTGCTTATCAAAATATTTCCCACTTTTGAGATATAAAGCATCAAAGATTTAGCATTCTGGCACCTTATGGACCCTAATTATGTAACATATTATGTGAATATCATAATACATACTCGTAAATTGTTGAGATAAACATTTTTGCTTCAGTAATGTATTCCAAATCATTGATTGTTAAAGAGTTATTGTTCAAAGACTTTCGGCCCCTCTCAGCCCCTATTATGAGGGTCCAGCCCCTTTTTCTTCATATCACTTTAAAGCTCTCATGATTTTGAACACTTTTTGTTTAACAACTAGTCAGAAATTCTTTTTCGTTTCTGAGATATTTGCAAAAGAAGTGTTTAGGGGCCGGCCCTTCAACTCCTTAATAGGGACGTTTAGCAAAAAATGAAAGGTTGCATCTTGTTATGAACATTATTTTGGACATCTTTTGTTCAATATTGCTTATCAAAATATTTCCCACTTTTGAGATATAAAGCATCAAAGATTTAGCATTCTGGCACCTTATGGACCCTAATTATGTAACAAATGATGTGAATATCATAATATATACTTGTAAATAGTTGAGATAAACATTTTTGCTTCAGTAATGCATTACAAAATATTGATTGTTAAAGAGTTATTGATTGAAGACATTCGGCCCTTCTCAGCCCCTAATTTGAGGGTCCAGCCCCTTTTTCTTCATATCACTTTAAAGCTCTCATGATTTTGAACACTTTTTATTCAACAACTAGTCAGAAATTCTTTTTCGTTTCTGAGATATTTGCAAAAGAAGTGTTTAGGGGCCGGCCCTTCAACTCCTTAATAGGGACGTTTAGCAAAAAATGAAAGGTTGCATCTTGTTATGAACATTATTTTGGACATCTTTTATTCAATATTGCTTATCAAAATATTTCCCACTTTTGAGATATAAAGCATCAAAGATTTAGCGTTCTGGCCCCTTATGGACCCTAATTATGTAATATATGAAGTGAATATCATAATATTTACTGGTTAATTGTTGAGATAAACATTTTTGCTTCAGTAATGCATTACAAAATATTGATCGTTAAAGAGTTATTGTTCAAAGACTTTCGGCCCCTCTCAGCCCCTATTGTGAGGGCTCAGCCCCTTTTTCTTCATATCACTTTAAAGCTCTCATGATTTTGAACACTTTTTATTCAACAACTAGTCAGAAATTCTTTTTCGTTTCTGAGATATTTGCAAAAGAAGTATTTAGGGGCCAGCCCTTCAACTCCTTAATGGGGACGTTTAGCAAAAAATGAAAGGTTGCATCTTGTTAAGAACATTCTTTTGGACATCTTTTGTTCAATATTGCTTATCAAAATATTTCCCACTTTTGAGATATAAAGCATCAAAGATTTAGCATTCTGGCACCTTATGGACCCTAATTATGTAACAAATGATGTGAATATCATAATATATACTTGTAAATAGTTGAGATAAACATTTTTGCTTCAGTAATGCATTACAAAATATTGATTGTTAAAGAGTTATTGATTGAAGACATTCGGCCCTTCTCAGCCCCTAATTTGAGGGTCCAGCCCCTTTTTCTTCATATCACTTTAAAGCTCTCATGATTTTGAACACTTTTTATTCAACAACTAGTCAGAAATTCTTTTTCGTTTCTGAGATATTTGCAAAAGAAGTATTTAGGGGCCAGCCCTTCAACTCCTTAATGGGGACGTTTAGCAAAAAATGAAAGGTTGCATCTTGTTAAGAACATTCTTTTGGACATCTTTTGTTCAATATTGCTTATCAAAATATTTCCCACTTTTGAGATATAAAGCATCAAAGATTTAGCATTCTGGCCCCTTATGGCCCCTAATTATGTAACATATGATGTGAATATCATTATATATAGTTGTAAATTGTTGAGATAAACATTTTTGCTTCAGTAATGCATTACAAAATATTGATCGTTAAAGAGTTATTGATCAAAGACTTTCGGCCCTTCTCAGCCCCTAATGTGATGAGTCAGCCCTTTTTCTTTGATATCATATAAAAGATCTTGTAATTCTACACAATTTCTGTTCAATATGTTTTAACAAAATACTCATAGTTAAAAAGTTATCGTAAGAAATGTCTCAAAAATTCACTCATGATTCGCTTCCTAAATTTTGACCCCTACCGAGCTTCCATACTAGGCACTTCCGGAAAATATCTAAACCCAGGTGCATAATGGCGAAATGTCCTCTATCATCACTGAAAATTTCAGCGCTCTAGCTTAAGCCGTTTTTGACTTCCATCACAGACAAGGAGGTCCTCTGAATTTTAATAAAAGGGCGATAACTTCCGACCGGAAGTGATTTTTCAAATTTTGAAATGCCGGTACAAACTTCAGATGGTAAGACATAAACTCTGAAAATTTGAAGTAAATCGACCGAGCCATCTCCGAGAAATCTTCTGCACAAAATCGGTAAGGAGAAAAAAAAGAAGAATAATAATAAAAGTGAAAAAGAAACATAAGAATAATAGAAGGGTCTTCCGCTGAAGACGGAAGACCCTAATAATAAGAAAAGTGAAAAATCAACAATAGAATAATAGAAGGGTCTTCCGCAGAAGACGGAAGACCCTAATAATAATAATAATAACTAGATACTCGTTGCGAGCAACAAGAGGTCTTCCGTCCGAATAACCATCCTTATATGTGATATTCTTTGCATGTAAAATTATATTTATATATGCTTGTAGTAAAGACACCTAAAATATTACATGGGTCTTTCAAAATGCAAGGATATTAAAGATTTCTTTCAAAAAATGAGAATAGCACAGAATTCACAAAGAAAAAAGGCTCAATATCATTCATAAAGATGAAAACATAAATTAAAGCTAAAAAATGAGAAAGAAAATTCAGACATAACTGGGATTAAACCCAGATCGCCTGCTTTAGAATTCAATATGGAAACCACTACACGAGCGCAATTTTACCATCCATCATCGATTTTTACTTTGTATCAATGCTTGAAGTAACAAGCGTCAAGGAGGATAAAAGTTTTTTTTATATACGAAGGAATTATAGAATGAGGGCTAGTAAGCCAAATTTTGGGCAAGCAGATTCACTTTGGAATTTGTTACTTGAGTTTAATTAGACAATAACTGTCAGCAGAAAAAATAATCTATTACTGATGTACTGATGATACTGTTTATTTCTTATATTCTTTATATATTCAACTTTTTTCCCCATGCAATTCCATATACATATATTTCGTGTCCATGTTATCTTTTTCTGCTCTTCTGTATCAGACCATTTGTCTACTATGAAAAAGAGGGGAGGAGTGTTACAATACATTATTTCGCGCCAAACGTCACGAGCAAATCTTTGCGCTTTTCTTTGAAATGTATGGTCTATTGAATGGTTTCCATCATCATCATATATATTATTGTATGTACCGTACAAATTACTAATTTTATTTCATTTGGAGGTCACGGTATTCATGTTTTCAAAGACAGATTATGATTCATTTCCAAAATCTGCCAGATCCAATAATTCCTGTACATTTCATTGATCCTTTTGCTAGTTTCGTTCAACAAGACGTTCGGCTGTCTCCGTAAACTCCGACCAACTCGTCGGAGTTTACGGAGACGGCCGCCATTTTGACCCCGCTTCAAATTTTAAAATGCAAATATCTAGAGTTTGAATTTATCAATTTTTAAATAAATTATATATTAAGCATTGTTAGAAGTGCTTCTATTAACCCTAATAATATCGAAGAAAAATATTGAAAAACAAAAAAGTTGAAAAAAATCCATTTTCGAAATTCGCTTCCGGTGGTGACCGGAAGCATCGACGACGCACAAAAAATTGGTCAGAACATCTACA
This sequence comes from Saccostrea echinata, assembly GCF_033153115.1. Classification (NCBI taxonomy): domain Eukaryota; kingdom Metazoa; phylum Mollusca; class Bivalvia; order Ostreida; family Ostreidae; genus Saccostrea; species Saccostrea echinata. The sequence continues at coordinate 1,666,838 of NW_026889787.1, forward strand.
AGTCATGCTCTATCATCTATTTGACATGTTTCCAGTTCATATCTTTAGCCGTTTTAGAGGAGATAGGAAGACAAAAATCCAATTCAAAAACAGAAAATTTGCCATTACATGGAACCAAAAGAGCATTTTTGAATTTTCTCCTCAAATGCACAAAGTTCATAGAAATGTTCATTATTTCTGAAAAAATCATTGAAAACCACTGAATAGTTTTTGAGAAAACGCGTGCACAAAATATGGGAGGAAAAATAAGAATAACATTAATAACTAGAAACTTGTTGCCATGGCAACAAGAAGGTCTTCCGTCCCTTCTCCGTTATGAGAGAAGTTGATTCGTCACTCATAATACTATCTGTATTACGTTGTGCATTCCTTTAACTCCTTTATAAATTAAATACTATAAAACGTAAATTGTATGTAAAAATATATTGCGTAATTCGAACAGAAAATTATACCAGATATCTTTTCAAAGATATAGTATTATATTTCAGCTGAAAAAGGTACAAAAAATCCAGACATTCTGGGGATTGAGTCCAGGTCGCCCGCGTGAAAATTGAGCACGCTAACCAGTACGCTTGTGGGACCATTTCTAATAAGAATATCTATTATCTCTAATTAAATCATTAAAAAATATTGAGAGACAAGAAAGTTGAAAAATTCGCCTTTTTTAATTCGCTTCCCGTAGCGACCGGAACTAATGACGACGCACAAAAAGACAAATACGCAAATCTAGAAGTCATGTTCTATGCTCTTCAATAAGTCTCCAGTTCATATCTTTAGCCGTTCTTTGGATCTGCAGCGAAAAAAATTCCATTTAAAAATCAGGAAATCGCCCGTAACATGGAATCGGAAGTGATTTTTTCAAAAATTCTTTCAAATGTAACAATGGCTTTTTAAAACTCATTTTCCCTGAAAGTTTGAAAAACCACTGAATAGTTTTCGAGATATCGCGTGCATAATATTTGTCTAAAAAATATTAAAAATAATTATAATATTTATTATCAATTTTCAAACAAATTATATATTATGCATTCTGAAAAGAGTCTCTATTTACCTTACTAATATCATTGAAATATATTGAAAAACAAAAAAAGTTGGAAATTTCGACTTTTTTAATTCGCTTCCGGTAGCGACCGGAAGTATTGACAACGCACGAAAAGGCAATTCTGGAATTCTAAAAGACATGTTCTATAATAATAAGTCTCCAGTTCACACCTTTAGTCGTTCTGTAGATAATCCGCGGACAAAATTCCATTTAAAAACCAGGAAATTGCCCGTAACACGGAACCGGAAGTGGTTTTTTCCAAAATTCTTTCGAATGTAACAATGGATTTTTAAAGCGCATTACCCCCTGAAAGTTTGTCGAAAAACCAATGAATAGTTCTCGAGATATCGCGTGCATAATATTTGTTTAAATATATTAAAAAAACCATAAAATTTATAATCAATTTTCAAACAAATTATATATTATGCATTTTGAAAAGAGTCTCTATTAACTATAATTATATCATCAAAATATCTTGAAAAACAAAAAAGTTAAAAATTTCGACTTTTTTAATTCGCTTCCAAAATTTGGTCAAAAAAAGAATAAATAATAATAACTAGATGAGATCTCGTTGCGAGCAACGAGTAGGTCTTCCGTTAGATTTGGGAAATTTTGATTACAAGAAAGTAGAACAACTTCAAATGAAAATATATATATATATATCAATTCTTCAAAATATGCTTAGAAACACATGAAAGAGTAAAATCTATCAATTTCAAACAACTTCCGGTCTTTTATATTCACTTCCGGTCTTTTATATTCACTTCCGGTATGACCGGAAGTACTCAAAATGACTTTTAACTCCTCACTTAGTGTGGAGGAGTCATCCCTCAAAGTTTCGAAGAAAAATGAGGATTTTCTCGTCTTCCGGTTTGGAAGAAATAACTTCCGGTGGAAATAGTATGACTTGAAACAGTCTATTTGCCTCTATTATCTCTATTATAAACATTTAGAAAAGGAAAAAAAATTGCATTTTTTTAAACTACTTCCATGGACAACGAACGTCACGGCAACATACACTAATCAAGAAATTCAAATCTACTAGTCACAATCTATCATCCCTGAAAGTTTCAAGACTCAATCTCAGAGCGTTTTAGAGAACACTTTCGGACAAAATGCAACTTTAAAAAAAGAAAATTAGCCGTATCTCGCGACGGGAAGTGACGACGGCAAAATAAAAAAAATGCCCTAAGTTCACATGATTTGCCATCATTGCTGAAAGTTTCATGAAAATCTATGGAGGCGTTCTCAAGAAATCGCCTGCACAAAATCGGTAAGAAAAAAAATAATAATAACTAGATGCGATCTCGTTGCGAGCAACGAGTGGATCTTCCGTCCGATTTTTGATAGGATGAGATAAGAATTTGACTGAGACTTTCGTTCAAATATAATTATATAAATAAATTGTTGAGACGAACAATCTTGCGTCAGTAATCTACAACAAAATATTGATCAATAAAGATTATAGATTAAAGAATTTCGCCCCGTCCTGGCCCCTATTTTGAGGAGCCAGCCCTATTTTCTTGATATCTTCTTACAACTCTGATGATTTTGAACACTTTTTGTTCAACAACTATTCTAAAATTCTTTTTCGTTTCCGAGATATCTGCAAATGAAATAATAGGGGCCGGCGCTTCAACTCCAGAATGGGAACGTTTAGCAAAAATTGAAAGGTAACATATTGTTCAGAACATTATTGTGAACATCTTTTATTCAATATTGCTTATCAAAATATTTCCCACTTTCGAGATATAAAGCGTCAAAGATTTAGCATTCTGGTCCCTAATGTCCCCTTATAACGTCAAAGATTTAGCATTCTGGCCCCTAATGTCCCCTTATAACGTAACATATGATGCCAACAACATGTTATATAGTTGAGGAGTGTGAAGATGATCTATTTTGCCTTAGTAATGTATTACAAAATATTGATCGTTTAAGAGTTATTGATGAAAGACTTTCGTCCCCTATCGGCCTTCATTTTGAGGGGCTAGTCCCTTTTTTCTTGATATCACCTTAAAGCTCTTATGATTTTGAACACTTTTTGTTCAACAATTATTCAGAAATTTTTTTTCGTTTCCGAGATACATGCAAAAGAAATATTTAGGGGCCTGCCCTTCAACTCCTTAATGGAGACGTTAAGCAAAAATTGAAAAGTTACATATTGTTCACAACATAATTGTGAACATCTTTTGTTCAATATTGCTTAGCAAAATATTTCCCACTTTCGAGATATAAAGCGTCAAAGATTTAGTATTTCGGCCCCTCATGACCCCTAATTATGTAACATATGATGTGAATCACAAAATATATAGTTGTAGTTTGCTCAGATAAACATTTTTGCAGCAGTAATATCTCACAAAATATTGATCGTTAAAAAGTTATTGATGAAAGACTTTTGGCCCCTATCGGCCCCGATTTTGAGGGGCCAGCCCCTTTTTCTTCATATCACCTTAAAGCTCTTATGATTTTGAACACTTTTTGTTCAACAATTATTCAGAAATTCTTTTTCGTTTCCGAGATATATGCAAAAGAAATATTTAGGGACCGGCCCTTCAACTCCTTAATGGAGACGTTTAGCAAATATTGAAAGGTTGCATATTGTTTAGCACATTATTTTCAGCATCTTTTGTTCAATATTGATTATCAAAATATTTCCCACTTTCGAGATATAAAGCGTCAAAGATTTAGTATTTCGGCCCCTTATGGCCCCTAATTATGTAACATATGAGATTTTTATTATAACATATAGTTGTAAATAGTTCAAATAAACATTTTAGCTTTAGTAATGTATAACAAAATATTGATCGTTAAAGAGTTATGGATTTAAGACTTTTGGCCCCTCTTGGCCCCTAATGTGATGAGTCAGCCCTTTTTCTTGATATCATATAAAAGATCTAATAATTCTACACAATTTCTGTTCAATATGTTTTAAGAAAATATTCATAGTTTTGAAGATATGATAAAAAATGTCTCGAAAATTCACTCCTGATTCATGTCCTAAATTTCGATCCCTACCGAGCTTCCATACTAGGCGTTTCCAGAAAATTTGAAAACTGAGGTGCACAACTAAAACATGTCCTCTATTATCACTGAAAATTTCAGAACTCTAGCTTTTGTCGTTTTTTTGAGTTTTTGTGTAGACAAAATGGTCACTAAAAATTCGATTAAAGGGCGATTACTTCCGACCGGAAGTGAATTTCCAAAAAATAAAGAATAAGGTTTAGATCATGATACATCATCTCTGAAAATTTCAAGCGAATCCATCCAACCATCTCTGAGAAATCGTCTGCACAAAATTTGGACAGAAAAAATAATAATAACTAGAGCAAAGCTCGTTGCAAAGCAACGAGTAGGTCTTCCGTCCTGTTTTGACCGGAAGTGACGTCAACAAGAGAAAGGAATGAGTTTAGACGTCTCCAGTGACTTTAAAATTACAATTTTGCATCAAAACCTGCAAAATAAGCTATTTTTGGCTACTTCCGGTTTGACCGGAAGTGAGGTTGAGGGATGATAAATTTGGTTGGACGCTTCTGGTTACATATATTAACCAAAAACATGTCGAAAACGGCAAAAATATGCATTTTCTGACGACTTCCTTTTTAGCCGGAAGTGACGTCATTTGACGACTTTCGACAATCTTATTCGCAGCTCTGTTAAGGCTGCATAAAGGGGGCGGGGCCTAATTTATACGGGAAAAGTTTACTGTGACATCACACAAATATAGCAATTCCTCACAATAACAGAAAATGAAATAATTTGCGATTCTAAACTGCATAAGAGTAATGAACTACATCAAAACTTACCACTACATTCATTTTTGTCGCTAGTTAAATTCCACACAGAAGATATAAACAAGTCACTGATCGCAATGCACTTGTCGACATGACGTCATCATGGTAAAATTTGACGCATTTTATGTGCAGTGAGAGGCGGATCAAGTAATTTTTTCACAGTGAAAAATGCATTTTATTATTAAACAGAATACTATTTGCAAATCTTAGGTAGACCATTAATACAAATCTGAAACGTTTGTTGAGTGTCATTATTTAAAAACTATCGAGAGAATGTATTGAATTAATTCTACCGTGTTTTTGTCTACAGGGTGGGCATGTTTCACGCCGAGGTGCCTCATTAAATCGCCTTTTCGCAAGGGCATACACTTCATAGATGTTGACCATTTTTTGAATAAACATAACGGACATATTCCTTAACTTGAAAAGTGCTGCTGCTTTCCTGAAATCGAGAGCATTTCTTGATTAATACATAAAATACTTGATAAAGGTCACAGATATTTCGACATAAGCCAGATAACTTGAAATTTAAACTATTAAAATGCGAATTCTATTTAAAGCAGCAGCACTTTCCATAAACTACAAGTTATGTAGAAACAATTTATTACTTAAATTTCTAATTTTAACTAGGGTATGCCCTTGCGATATTGAAATTTGTTTGTGACCTACATACAGTACACATTATATGCATTTATCACGTGACTGTCAAATAACGTGACCAACTCAAATTCAGTACAGAGCGAGGTATACAATGTTATTTCAAATAATATTTAAAGTCAAATGATAATAAAGTATCTTTACAAAAATAATTCAGTTTAAAAAGGTATGTATTTATGCACGTTTATATTCTGTTGATTTCTTCGAAGTACGCCTTAACACTGTTGCATTCACTTGTACTTGTCAATATGAACAATTTTGCTTCTTTGATGTATCACAAACTCTCTATGGTTTTTGAGATATTAAGAAAATACTTTCAGCCCCTGCAGATCCCTTATTTTAGGGGTCAGCCCCTAACTGTTCAAATGTATCAAATGAAAGAGCTTGCCATTCTGCAAATCTTTTGTTCGACATGTTTTAATAAAATATTTACAAGTAAAGAGATATTCTTGAAAAAATGCTAAAAATTTTGATATTCTCAAAAAGACTATTTTCGGAGCATACCGAGCGTCAAAGTATGGCACTTCCGGGAAAATGAACTACCTAGTACATATTTATGAACATTGCTCTATCATTGCTGAAAATATCAAGTTCCTATTTCAAGGTTTTTTTGTTTTTTTTTTTAGAAAACGAGCAGACAAAGTGACCCTCTAAAAATCACTTAATCGCAAAAATCTCCGGACCGGAAGTGACGTCATGAAATAAAAAAATATATCTAGATTTTTTTTATTTTCTACCAGACCTGAAAGTTTCCTGAAAATCAAACAACCCGTTTCCGAGTACTCGCGTGCACAAAATCGGTAGGGAAAAAAAAACAGTAATAAAATTATGCCTGGACATGTTTTTTTTATTTCTCTGCAAGAGACCTTGAACTTGCCAGAAAGACGTTTGATCAAGGTCATGACACAGCCTCCGTTCATATGCAATCTCTGTTTCAAGTAAGAGCTTCCAGTGATTTTCTATTATTAAATCATAGCATGAAATAGAAATTAAAATTTTTCTGTCAGTATCATTGAACTTGAACCTTCGGTCGGTGTCAAGACAAACCCTCAATCTCAAACAACCTCTGTTTTAAGAAAGAGGTTCTAGTGATTCACCCTTAGAAATTCATATCCCAGACAGGCATTTTACAACTTTTTCTGCCTGTGACCCTGAATTTGCTGAAATAACCTTATTTTAAGTCATCTAAAACCGGCGGACCATAAGCTATCTTTGTACCAAGTGCGAACTTAAAAAAATTACAGCCTAGATCGTAATTGTACAATTTTCTTTGTCAAAGTCGAAGCAAACCTTTTTGTCACAGGCAATCTCTGTATCAAGTATGAGCTTCCAGTGATTCTCAATTAGAAATAAAGGCTCGGACAAAACATTTATTCTTTCTCCAGTGACCTTGAATTTGCCGGAATGACCTTGGATCAAGACCATGACACACCCTAGGGTCATTGGCAATCTTTGCACCAAGTATGAGCTTCCAGTTAATCCAAAAAGTCATAGCCTGGGCAAACTTGGAGGGACAGACCGGCAGGTAGACAAACGGACAGACAGACGGACAATATGATTCCTAATCCCCCCTCCCCCGGCCCAGACACTTCGTTTGCGGGGGATATAAATTCCTAATATGTTGAATTTTGAACACACATTCTGATTTGAAAAAATTTAAATCTTTACTATTTCAGGGAGGTATTATAAATATGTTTTCTCATTCCGACCTACAGGTTTCTAGAGAATATTTTTTTTCAAATGACCCATTCAAATTTTTACTACTTGTATTTCTTAATTATCTTCTGTTGGAAGAGAATGTGGTCATTCATTTGATCAACAACGTTTGGTTGATATTGACCCAGTGATTCTTGAAAAGATAAGAATGAGAAAAAAAATTACAAGTACCAGGTTTACAGCGACAACGTCTATTGTGCTTACACCGAGAAAGCCAACATCGAAGTCAGAGAATAAATCTTCCTTCATTGAGGGAAGATCTTTTATAGTCATTTATTTCAAAGTTTGGGAAAAAGGGGGGGGGGGAGTCTACGTAATACATTCGAAGTTTTTTTCCGTTAGTTAGAAAGGCCCGAGAAGTTGCGACTGACTTATCTTGGTCTAAAAACACTCTGACAAACCCAAACCACGCAGTTTTATTCAGGACACGTGCACAGTGAAATGAAAAAAATATATTCAATCCAGTTAATTTGAGAAAAAAAATAGTCCTGCATTTTATCAACCTCGTTCGGTTAAATTATTAATTAATCTTTTTTCCGTGAAGGAGGGAGGCATGGACGAAGGATTAAATAAAATATATTTCCAGCGATTTAACTTACAGATGTACAAAAGCACCCGTGCATGGACTTCGTTTTAGTACTACATATTGTGATTGAAGCTAAAAATAATCAACAAATAGATTTACAGAATGGAGAGATTATGATTGATATTGGAAATAAAATTAAGAAAATTGAACAGTATTTGATACAGGAACTACCTGGTATATATGTATGTACATCAGCAAATGAGTCTCTCTCTCTCTCTCTCTCTCTCTCTCTCTCTCTCGTACTTTTTAAAACTTACCAGAAAAGTAATGTACGTAAGATACAAGTCAATTATAATTATTTGAAGGAAAATACTCAATTCTATACGATAAACGATACAATTAGTTTAATAGTTTATGATACAAAGGCTGTCGATTATGACTTTAATAATTGAAATAAAGTTGTCAAAGTGTATTAATTAAGAATGATAAATGTGTGATATTCAGTAGCTACACTGAAATTCACTGGTCTGAAAAAAAATGGGATGGATGACCAGAGACTCCGGTCCGTCAATATTTTTTTTTCTTCAGAAAGCTACATGTACAGTTCTGCAGTTAGATATTCAAGTGATACTAAAATTTTCCCGGTGCTTACCTTTTCCGTCCCAATTAATATTTAAAAAATATGTTATACGCATTCTGAAATTTACAGTTCTGGACATACGATATAGGTTTATTGTTATCTACATGTATAACCTGCTACCGATATTTAATCCCACAACAAAATTATGATGTTAGCATACTATACTTTAAAAAAAAAATCATTTACGGGTTTTGAATTAATTATAAAAACAAAATTCATTGCTTTAAAATCTTGAAGTATTTTATAAAAACTTTACTATCAACCCTGTAATATAAATAGGCATAGTGCGACACAGAAGTCGCTTATGAAGTTCAGACCTTGGCCTCGTGACGGAGCTACCTATCAATGTTTAATCTATTTCATTGTTTACTTTTCAATAAAATAACGAATCATTTTTAAAGTAAAACTGGTCATCCTTATGATTCGGAAGATTCTCTTTAAAAGTTTAAATTTGATATAACCATGATAAAAACCTGTGATGAAAAAATATGTATGGAAATATTTGTGTTGAAAACGGATTCATTTTCTGTTTCAAAAGGTAGAGAGCGCAAAGCTTGTGCGTTTAATGGTTAAATTAAAGTAACCGCAGATCGTTAGTCCATACGCAATGAATCACCAAATAAAAAGTAAAATTACATATGTTGGGAAATAAATTGTTGGTAACGTTCAAACAATTGAAATGTGGAGATAACGAACATTTAAAATTTAAGACTGATTAAATGCTTAGCGTTTTATACTTAAATCAAATCTAAGATATTAAGATAATTTATTTGAAAGATTCGATTTACTTAAAATAATAATTTCCCGTAAGTCGTTGTATTTGTAAATTAGATTTAGAACAACAATGTTTGATCACTGCGCACTGGTTTACATGCACACGATGGTGCTTTGACCACAAGCGATCGAAGGAATGGTTAATGGTTGCGTAATTGTAAACAAACACAAAACCCGGCTAGACGTTTTGGATTAAGGCTACATGTAGCATGATCAAATTTAAAACAAAGATAAACCAACATAATCTCAAATATTCGATATTAATAATTGTCCATTAATTGTCGTGTTTACAAAATAGATTTAATACGCCGATTTTTATTAAGGTCTTCCGTCACAACGGAAGACCTTCTACTGATTCTGATGGTTAAGATTATTATTAAGGTCTTCCGTCTCCAACGGAAGACCTTATTGTTTTCGTTCGGTTTCTTTTTCCCCATTATTAGGGTCTACCGTCTCCAACGGAAGACCCTTCTATTATTGTATTGTTTCTTTTTCACTTTTATTATTATTATTATTCCACTTTTTCTTTACAATTTTTGTGCAGAAGATATCTCGCAAACGGTTCGATCGATTTTCATGAAATTTTCAGGGGTAATGCCTTTTGATCTGAAGATGATCCTTTTTTGTTAAATCGTTAAAATTCACTTCCGGTAGGAAGTTATCGCCCTTTAATCGATTTTCAAATTTCCATTTTGACGACACAAAAACTAAAAAACGGCAAAAGCTAGAGCGCTGAAATTTTCAGCGATTATAGACGACATGTTGAAGTTTTGCACCTGGGTTTTCAAATTTTCCGGAAGTACCTAATATGGAAGCTCGGTAGGGGTCGAAATTTAGGACATGAATCAGGAATGAATTTTCGAGACATTTTTTATCATATCTCTAAAACTATGGAGATTTTCTAAAAACATATTGAATAGAAATTGTGTAGAATTACAAGATCTTTTATATGATATCAAAGAAAAAGGGCTGACTCATCACATTAGGGGCCGAGAAGGGCCGAAAGTCTTTAGTCAATAGCTCTTTAACGATGAAAATTTTGTAATGCATTACTGAAGCAAAAATGTTTATCTCAACAATTTACAACTATATATTATAAAATTCACATCATGTGTTACATAATTAGGGGCCGTTAGGGGCCAGAATGCAAAATCTTTGACGCTTTATATTTCAAAAAGTGGGAAATATTTTGATAAGCAATATTGAACAAAAGATGTTCAAAATAATGTTCTTAACAATATGCAACGTATCATTTTTCTCTAAACATTCCCAATAAGGAGTTAAAGGGCCGGCCCCTAAATACTTCTTTTACTAATATCTCGGAAACGAAAAAGAATTTCTGAATTGTTGTTGAACAAAAAGTGTTCAAAATCATAAGAACTTTAAAGTGGCATGAAGAAAAAGGGGCTGGCCCCTGAAAATAAGGGCCGAGAGGGACCGAAAGTCTTTAATTAATAACTCGTTAACGATCAATATTTTGTAATGCATTACTGAAGCAAAAATGTTAATATTAACGATTTACAACTACATATTATGATATTCACATTATATGTTACATAATTCGGGGTCATAAGGGGCCAAAATGCAAAATCTTTAACGCTATATATCTCAAAAGTGTGAAATATTTTGATATGCAATACTGAACAAAAGATGTTCAAAATAATATTCTGAACAATATGCAACCTTTTATTTTTTGCTTGACGTCCCCAATAAGGAGTTAAAGGGCCGGCCCCTAAATGTTTCTTTTGCAAATATCTGGGAAACGAAAAAGAATTTCTGAATAGTTGTTGAACAAAAAATATTCAAAATCATAAGAGCTCTAAAGTGATATGAAGAAAAAGGGGCTGGCCCCTCAAAATAGGGGCTGAGAGGGGCCGATAGTCTTTGATGAATAACTCTTTAATGCTTAATATTTTGTAATTCATTACTGAAGAAAACATGTTTATCTCAACAATTTACAACTATATATTATAATATTCACATCATATGTTACATAATTAGGGGCCACAAGGGGCCAGAATGACAAATCTTTGGCACTCTATATCCCGAAATTGGGAAATATTTTGATAAGCAGAGTTGAATAAAAGATGTTCAAAATAAGGTTTTAAACAATATGTAACCTTTTCATTTTTGCTAAACGCCCCCATTAAGGAGTTGAAGGGCCAGCCCCTTAATATTTCTTTTGCATATATCTCGGAAGCGAAAAAGAATTTCAGAATAGTTGTTGAACAAAAATGTTCAAAATCATGAGAGCTATAAGAAGATACCAAGAAAAAAAAGACTGGCCCCTCAAAAAAGGGCCAGGACGGGCCGAAAGTCTTTAATCTATAACTCTTTAATAATCAATATTTTAATACACACTACTGAAGCGAAATTTTCGTCTTAACAATTTATTTTTATAATTATATTTGAACAAAAATCTCAGTCAAATTCTGATCTCATCTTATCAAAAATCGGACGGAAGACCCACTCGTTGCTCGCAACGAGATCGCATCTAGTTAGGGTCTTCCGTCTTCAGCGGAAGACCCTTCTATTATTGTATTGTTTCTTTTTCTTATTAAGGTCTTCCGTTTCCAACGGAAGACCTTCTACTGATTGTAATGATTAAGATTATTCTTATTATTCTTTTTTTTTTTTTTCCTAGACGCCAACTTTGAAGCTTCATATCTTCCTCATTTCTGAACGGATTTTGTTCAAATTTTCAGAGCTTTTAGACTTTACAAAACACTTTCAGAATACTGTAATACAATTCGGAAATTACCTTCTGTTCACGAGTTATTCCCCTTTGATTGAAATTTTTATGCCTCTGGTTTCCAGACAAAGGCTCGGAAACTGTAATAAATGGAGCACAATACCAATTGAAATTGAAAAGAAGAAGCATTGAAGTTGTGCACATCGGTTTTTCTTTCTTGATTTTTGCATTAAAAATGGCGCTAGAGAGGGGTCAAAAGTTAGAACGCGAAAAAGAGCAAAAATTTTGACATATTTTCCTTTATATCTTTAAAACTAAAAATAATTTGTTAAAACATGTAGAATAAAAGTTGTGCATAATTCCAAAAGCTTTCATTTGATATCATTTAAAAGGGGCTGGCCCCTAAAATTAGGGATCTAGAGCCCTTGAAAGTTTTCGCTTTATAACTCAAAAACGGTAAATATTTCGATATGGATTTAGGAATTAAAGTTGCTCTTTAACACCTTATTGATCTCATAAAAATGTTGTTTTGTTCGAGTATTGCGTAATATGTCGTAATATGTAGGTAAAAAGCAGGTCCCGTAAACAGGTAAGCGTTTTCATTCGGCAAGTAAATCAGAACTCTTCATGTGTATAACTTAAACAAACTTGCTATAAATAATATACCCTACTGTATTTAATGTTAATTTTCTTCTAAATAAGGTTTTAAACGTGTTCTGTGGTTCACTCATAAATTATTTTTTACAACTTTCTTTTCTTTTTTAATTTAGTTTTAAAGGGAACAACGTCTTCAAATAAAGGAAGGAATTAAATGTATCTATATAACTATGTAAGTAATATTAAACTCTAAGCTTCGAATAATTAATGATCATTAACTGTACGCATTTTACGTTCTCCGTGTTCACCTAGATGTTTTTTGTTATGTAACACAATCCGCGATCCCACGTTGCCGAGGTCACCATCGACCAGCCACCTGCGGTCATAAACCATGTAAACAAAACAAATATCTGTGAAGACTGTGATCACGTTTTAAATCCATCGTGTAGAAACAACGACTAATGAAACATTGTGGTTTGTTTGTTTGTTTGTTTTTTTTTTTTTTTTTTGAATCTTTAACAGTTTAAGATAACTTAATCTCATCTTTGATTTAATCTTAATTTCAAACACTAGTGCATAAAATCATTTCGAATTTTAATCGCTTTTACCGGCCTGTTCACTGTCGACACAGCAATACGATTTTTTAAAAGTAAAAACAAAACAAACAATTTATTTCTCTGTCCCGTGTAATTGTATTCTATTTCAATTGTAATTGAAAAGGTGCTAAGGCAAATAATTGCAATTAGTGATGGAAGTAATAAGTATTAATACTTGAGTAAAGTATAATTTTTACTATCAGTCTCTTAATTGTTTCTTCATTAAATTTTTCATTAAATATTAAACTATATACATCAAATAATACTTTTAAACATACAATAATTCACGCCTTCTTACAGCACAGTTTACATTCTGCTCTGTCGCCTTGTAACCCAGTCTTCGTGCACACGTGGCCGCATAGAGTCGGGGTCATATCGGTGTTAAAATACATTGTGTACTCATAGCGATTAATGGAAAATTGGGTTTGAAATCATTTCGAATCTTACATATTATTTTATTTTACTCTATCTCACGCTTATTTTTATCAATCCTTACCGCCCGTGCATTTATTCATTTCAAGTTTTACGCATTTTAATTGCCGACTTAACCATGAAGTTTGCAACAATTTATTTTTCTGTCTCGTGTTTTAAACTGCATGTACACATGCATGATAATTGTAAGTGGAGGTGACTTTTCAATTCTCGGCATCCTCACAATGTCAAGGTATTGTGATTTCGGAACCTGAATTGACATTGTGAGGATGAATTCTCGGGAAAATCGAAAAGTTTTACGGAAACATACATACATACATACATACATACATACATACATACATGCAAGTACAGAACATGCTCTTTTTATAAGCACGATCATGAATTCGAATGTACAAGTGTACATGTATATGCAAGAGCGCCCCAAATGTACGCATATCGAGTGTTTAAAATACAGAGAAATACAAAATCCCCGGTCTCTGTTTTACATTATCTTTGCAACAAAATATTGGTTAATCTGAAATCAATTTTATTGATCTATAGCTTATTTTGAAGTAAATTATTGGTCCACTGAATTGATAATGAGTTGTTTTTATAACGGGTACATTTAGAGTATTCCGATTCACTTTTTACATTTTGACTGTAAACGATTTTATTAACAAGTTTATAAATGGTTGGTTGGTATTAAAGGAAAGCCAATTCAATGAAAAATCAAATCTACAGTACACGGCGAGTCTATCTACGATACAGCGGCCTTGACAGGGGTTATATTTACATCACCTTTTTAGTGTATTGCAGGTCACTTCCGGGTATTTCGATTCACCAGGTAAATGGCTAAAAACAGTCAGATAACAACATTATGATTAATGAATTAGTTGGTATTGTTTACCAAAAGAAAAGAATTATTTTCTTGTTGAATGTTGTTGTTTTTTATATTAAGTTATTAAACCCCCCCCCCTCCCTCCCTTCTGTAGACACACTATAAAACAGCGTTCTCAGAGGCGGATCATGCAGAAAAGCAAATACCAACAGAATATTACTTTCTGAAATTACCTGATTGTAAATTGTTGTCCTGTAAATATAATCATGATAATTATGTAATTTTTTTTACCTATATGATTTTTTTAATGCAAATAATTAACATTGAACAGTCATAATTCTACGAGTAGGCTACCAAATAATGATATAATGATGATAAAAAAAATTGTGAAAAGGAATTAAACCAACTCATGTTTAGATTTCATGATTATCAAGAATGACGTATATCACTGCATACGTGTACTCGTACATATCACCATTGATCAACACTGATCAAGTGTATACCGGGACCCGGCCGGGATAGTCTTATTATAGCTCTTGCTTTGTCAAATCATTACTTTCATACCCTTTGCATTTAAGAAAAACAATGTTATAAAAAAAATAATAATCTGACATATAACAAGTATACATGTAGCGTGTGCAATTTATTTGGCTAGGGGCATGTACACACGTGGTTCGAAACTGTAGGGGGCTATAAATGCGGCCATAACTAGTATATTTTTAAGGTGTTATTAAAAACAAATAATACTCACAAAAGCTTATAAGATTGCCGTTCTATCGATACCTTATATGCCATGTTTCATCCACCAACAACGCCACGACATCGATGAGAAATACCATGCAACGTTTCCACACGGGCATTTTCTTCGAAAAGGATAGGAAGTTAATGAATTAAAATAATTAATTCTTTTACTTAACGCATTATGTTTACCTCTTTATTTGTTGTATGCAATAAGTATAGACCTTACTAATAATGACTGTTTGGTTGTCACACCTGTGCATGTGTCGTGCGAGGTACAGCGGTAACTAAGGTAAATTACCGAGAGTCGCGATTTGCGGGGTGATTCGGAATACCCTAAATGATTGTGGTCCATTGAATTTCTACTAGTAAATCAACCTGTCAAATATAACATGGGCCCACATAATACGACTAAATTCGTTTCATGAATGAACTGGTTCTTAACAAATATATGTACAGTATACAATATCTTTTCTTTAAAGCTGTTTGTTTATTATTTTCAACCACAATCTGCAGTACATGTATAGTTACACGAAATGCATGCACAACGTCGCTACACCTGTCAATCAAAATCACTCGATATTGTGAACTCAGTCTGGTGCTACGGTAGCATTTCCGAAGTGATTCAAAATATTCTTTCGGCTAATTCTAATTTTTCGCGTTGAATGATAATATTTTGGAACAAAGTTGGAATTAAGGCTGGAGCTGCATGCTGTGACTTTATCACACCTGCAGTCTGAAGTCTTCTCTTCTTACATGTATGTGAAGCATCTGTTGAGTAATGAATCAGAGAGCATAATATGCGGAACAATTTTGATTGAGATTTTTACTTTTTCTTTAAGATAAAATGATTAATAACATAATTTATACATCTAATAGATACATATAAATGTACATGTATAGCTTTTTAAAAACAAGAATCTGTAATTGAAAATGTGAAAGTGAAGAGTTTAGGTAATAGTTCTTAACCAAAATTTAATGACAGTTCATTCCTTCCTAGTCTCTATATAACTTTTAATTACGGCCGTGCCCTCTCCCCTTCAATTGATGTCTTATACATGCTTTTAAATTCTGTTTATGTATCAAGAAATTTCCACAGGTACTTGTGGACAGGATCCTCCCCCCCCCCCCCCCCCCAAATTCAACCCCGATGTTTGTTGGACATTTTTTTTCCCACAAATTATATTTATTACACTTATTCATCATGTGTACCATAGGAAAAAATCGAGTATAAGTACCTATGGAAATTTCTATTTGCCCCCCCCCCTCCCAAAAAAACTGAAATTGCTTTCTACGGGATTGACAACAGGTACTTGTTGACAGACCCCCCCCCCCCCCGATATTCAACCCCGGGGCTTGGACATTTTTTCCACAAATTATATTTATTGCACTTACTTATCATGTGTACCATATGAAAAAATCGTGAAAACCCCAAAATAATCGTTCCACACAAAAATGCCTCACTATGCATAGTTAAAACATTAAATTTTCATATTTCTTGATGAAATTAACATTAAAAAAATCAACACAAAATTAATACCGAATTACATATCACTTGAATTTATCATAAAGCAGAAAATCTGTTCTGCGGGCTTCAAGGCCAGCTCAGGAACCTAAAGATATCCTCATTTTCCAAGTCCAGTACAGAACGTAAAATAAATGAAATAAATCACACGATCACTGGGATGAACTCAAAGAAAGAAGACTCTTGAGGAAAAGATATTTTGGTTCGAATTATAGACTGAAATAAACCGATATTCTCTTTTTGCCACTCTTTCCTGGTGCCCTGGGACTCTGAATGTAGGATCAGTATTTTTTTCACAGGTCCGTTGTACGGATTGTACGGGGCGGGGGGGGGGGGGGGGGCAGACCTTCTGAAAATAGTCTTTTGCTGTAGTTTTAATATGTAAATTTTGATTTAGTTGCTGCTTGCCCCCTCCCCACTCTTTGTTTCTCTACGGTCATACATAGGCGAATCCCAGCAAAAATGTAATGACCTCCCCCCCCCCCCTCCAACACACACTTTTTTTTAATGTGTATTGCGATAGGACTTAAAATTGGAAAACATTTTCTGTATATCTCTACATCGAAAAATATAAAACAAATATTTTTTTTTATATTTCCTTTTTAAAAAACATAGATAATTATGCATAGCTAATTAAATACTGAATTAAATATTTATCTTTGCAGACAATATGCTCTGGGTTATAGAACATGATGTGAAAGCGTATCGTAATGCACCTTGTAATCCTTTGGATTTTCAGATTTAAGGCCAATGCGAAAACCCAAAGACGCCGACATTTTTTTATGCTACTGTAATCGAAGATCCGGGGGGCATACAGTTTTTGTCCTGTCCACCTGTCTATTTGTCTGTTAGACTGTGTTAGCCTCTTTGTCAGCAAAAACTTTAACTATGCCCATAAAATTTGATTGGTTGGAACTACTGCTTTCATATTTCTTATGTGTATTCCTAGTAACAAGGACTTCCTTCAGGTACCAACATATTTGACCTCTTGACCTTGAACTTGGAGTTTGATCCTCTTTCGCAAAATTTTAACAAACTATTATAACCTTGGCCAAAACTTTTGAACAGTTGGTGCTAGGACTTTTATACTTCACATCTGTATCCCTTGTGATAAGTCTCCTCCTTGGGTATAAATATGTTTGACCATTTGACCTTGACCTTGGAGTTTGACCAACTTTTAAACAACTTTAGCCTTGACAATAACTTTTGAATGACTAGTACTAGGGCTTTTATATTACATAGGTGATTTTCTTGTGACAAGGCCTGTCATTGTTTACCTATAATTTTGACCATTTTACCTTGACCTTTGAGTATGTCCTACTTTTGAAAAACTTTAACCTTGGTTTTAACTTTTGAACAGTTGGTGCTAAGGCTTTTTTAATACCACATGTGTTTTCCTTGTAACAACTAAGACCTTCCCTCAAGTACAAACAATTATGATCCCTTGACCTTGGAGTTTGACCTTTTAAAGAAATTAACCTTCGCCATAACTTTTAAACTGTTGCTGCTGTGGCTTTCATACTAGTATATATTTCACAGTATATTCTTTGTTCAAGACCTTTATTTGGGTAATAACATTCTTTTTTATCTTTTGATCTTGACCATAGAGTTTGACTTGCATTTGAGAAACTTTAACTTTTGCCATAAGATGCCATATGGGGGCATCAGTGTTTCAAAAATCACACGTTGTTCAGTATCCAAATCGGGCATAAAACATTTACAATGATCCTTTAAAGCAGTGAGTTGAACCTAATAAATTACGACTATAGAAATTATGATAATTTATTTCGATGTATGGTCTAAAAAAAAAAGTTTATTATACCTCTGTGAAAACTAGCTTACAAGTGAAAAATCACTAGTAAAATAGAATTTGATTGGCCGAGAAAGTCACGTGTCCATCATGTTTGCTCTACAACAAAACGTCGTGTTTAACGATTGTGACATCACAATTAAACGAGTTAGGAATTAGATTGTTTATAGCGACGCTGCTAACTTCGTTCGCGCGGTAACAACAACTAAAAATTCACCCCAAAAAATCACCTTAATTAATAGAATTGCATACAGATAGTAGATTAAACGTTCTTTGTTAAAATGTTTGCACTTTTCAAAATTCGTTTATGGAAATACAGCTTACATACGTCATGAGACGTCACAGTCTAGACGTTCCAAATGTCTTGTGCTGTTTGAAGAGGCGGATCTTAAAATTAAGTGAACAATGCACTCGCCCCAACGGTCGCACCGTCAACATATTATCGTTGATTGATTGTGTCGATTTAAATGTGTAAAAATGTAATGGTGGTGTTTGAATGTTACTGGTGTGATCACACAAACTTGTCACGTAGGAATTTTTTTTTAATGAAACGAGGCTATTGGTGTACCTGTAACTTACATATCTTTCATATCGTTCTCATCAAATGCATGTTTGCTTTATTCATTGGATCTCCTTTGTAATTCCTGCATTTTGGTTAATTCGGTATTATAAACAATTTATTGCATAATAGTGAGGGAGACATAAAGATTTCTTCGCAAATGAAAAATCATATTTCCCTCGGGCGTTGCCTTCGGGGAGTATGATTTTTCATGGGCGAAGAAATCTTCATGTTGCCACCTGGGAATATGATTTTTTATGGGCGAAGAAATCTTCATGTCTCCCTCACTATCATGCAATAAATGCAAACTGTGAACTTGTCAAGTGCGAAACACACAAAAGGGTATCGCTGAATCATACAGAGTGTTATCATTGCCTTGATCAGGCCCATAGGAAGCAAATTCAGTTTTTTTTTTTTTTTTTTTTTTTGGGGGGGGGGGGGCACAGCCATACACTTTCAGTTGACAGTTACGGGAGCACTACTACCATAAATTTCCTGACAAGCAAAAAAAAAAGGTCACCAACTACCAAAAATTCCTTGACAAGCAAAAAAATCAGACGTTTTTATTGAGGTGGCACAAGTATAGTATCTATGTCTACTATAGTAATCTATATATCGGCAAAATTATTGGGGGGGCACGCCCCCCCCCGTGCCCCCCCCCTCGGTTTACGGCCATGTTGATTAAATTTAGGGTCACTAAGGAAAGAATGTTTTGACTGGATGAATGGTCTGAAAGAACATGTGTTAACTTGTCGAGTCGGTAACACATAGATAGGGTTTGCTTATAACCAGAGTGTGTCATGGTTTGATGCAAGGTCATTTGAACGAGTTCAAGGTCATCAACGGAGAAACAACATTCCTTAACTGTCTTTCTACTGGTGAGACATTGCAAGTTGATACCCCTTACAAGATTGCTTATAACCTTAGAATGTGGCATGACCTTGACTCAAAGTCACTTCTTCCTGTTCGCAGCTCCAACGGAAGACCTTCTCGTTGCTTTGCAACGAGCTCTGCTCTAGTTATTATTATTATTTTTTTTCCTACACCGGTATCTCAGTAACGGTTCGGTGGATTTTTATGAAACTTTCGG
The DNA here is from genome assembly GCF_033153115.1 of Saccostrea echinata. Lineage (NCBI taxonomy): Eukaryota > Metazoa > Mollusca > Bivalvia > Ostreida > Ostreidae > Saccostrea > Saccostrea echinata. The sequence goes on from NW_026889787.1 coordinate 1,686,843, forward strand.
AGATGATAGGGAATGATGTTCCCTCGGGACGTTTTTTTCATTTTTGATGATTTCACTTCCGGTCGCGAAATATGACGTATTTTTGACGTTTTTCTGCAATTCCGGTCTGTCCTACTCCGAAGAAACTGCGCAAAATAGAAATTTGAAATTTTCAGGAATGATAGAATTGTGACCTTGACATGTGCACCTGACTTTTGAAATTTTAAGAAGATGTTTAAATTTTTCAAATTTTAAAGTTAATTTTTTCAAAAAAAAAAATTTTAATCGAATTTTGAAATTTTTTATATTGTAAAATAGATCTTGGCGAGAACTTTCCAAAAATGTATTTGTTTTGCATGTGAGTACATTAATAAACAATATATAAGCTCAGGTGTGTTAGGTCACTTGAGTGCAAGTGTACTTTAAGAACTTTTCTTTAAAAAATCATTACTCTTTTATTTCTTGACCGATTTTAAAACTTTTTACACCATCAAATAGATCTTTACGAGACCTTTCCAACAGTATATTTGGTTTTATTGTAAGTGCACTAATAAAGAAAATATGAGCTCAGGTAAGTTAGACTTTTGTTTTGACAGGACATGTCAAAATCATTGTCAAGGACACTTGCGTATGACCGTACTCTTTGATCTTTGGCAGATATCCTTTGATTTCTTTTAAAAAGCATTACTCTTTTATTTCTTGACCGATTTTAGAACTTTATACACCATCAAATAGATCTTTACGAGACCTTTCCAACAATGTATTTCTTTTGTTTGTAAATGCACTAATAAAGAAAATATGAGCTCAGGTATGTTAGCTTTTTTTTTGACAGGACATGTCAAACTCATTATCAAGGACACTTGTGGATGACCGTACTCTTTCATCTTTGGCGGATATCCTTTTTATTTTTAAAAAATCTTTACTCTTTTATTTCTTGACCGATTTTAAAACTTTTTACACCGTCTGATAGGTCTTTCTGTGACCTTTCTTACAGTATATTTGTTTTGATTTTAGGTGCAATTTTAAAGAAAATATGAGGTGTGTTAGAGAATTTTGACGGCCCATGTATAAGTTATCGATTTTCTTCAGCGACGTTTAATACACAGTGACCTAGAAGAAAGCAAGGACATTCAATTAAGTCTGAAATAGGGATTTCATAATGTACCTGTGATTATGAAAATTTGTGTATTCAATTTAAATCATTGAAAGTTTTGAATACTGTATTTTCAAATTTTAAAACCTTTAAAATCGTAAGATTTTGATATATCCTCTAATGTTGAAAGCGGTAAGCTCCTACTTGATGAATTTTTATTACAGCATTTAAAACTTCAAAATTTTTCAAATTTGGAATAATTTAAAAGCCTTAAAATATGAAATCAAGGACATCTAAAATAATGAGAACATGAATGAGAGTGATTTGGAGTCTATTGGAGGTCAAAAAGAGTGAAATTCAAACGATTTCAATTTTTTTTTAAAAATTCAAAACTGCTTCCAAAGATGGAGAACATCATACAATGAGGTGAAATCTCTCAAAGGTCAAAGAAAGTAAAATTTTATCGATTTAATTTCTTTTTTTAAATTTAAACTGAATCCAAATGTTAAAACAAGGACTGTCTCTGTATTTTGAAAGATGTAGAACATCAAACAATGTGTTTTGAATCTCTAAAAGGTCAAATAAAGTGAATTTTAAACGATTTAAATTTTTCAAAAAATTTAAATTGAATTCAAATGTTAAAACAAAGACTATTTCTATATCTTGAAAGATGGAGAACATCATACAATGTGTTTTGAAATCTCTCAAAGGTCAAATAGAGTGAAATTTAAACGATTTATTTTTTATATTCTCACTCTAATTGACCTTTGAGAGGTTTCAAAACACATTGTATGATGTTCTCCATCTTTCAAAATACAGAGATAGTCCTTGTTTAAACATTTGGATTTAATTTAAATTTTTTAAAAAATTTAAATCGTTTAAATCTCACTCTATTTGACCTTTGAGTGATTTCAAAACACATTGTGTGATGTTCTCCGTCTTTCAAAATACAGAGATAGTCCTTGTTTTTAAATTTGGAAACAAATTGAATTTTTTGAAAATTTTAAATTGTTTGAATCTCACTCTATTTGAACTTTGAAAGATTTCAAAACACATTGTATGATATTCTCCATCTTTCAAAATACAGAAATAGTCCTTGTTTTAACATTTGGAAGCAATTTAAATTTTTTGAAAAATTTAAATCGTTTAAATTTCACTCTATTTGACCTTTGAGAGATTTCAAAACATATTGTATGATGTTCTTCACCTTTCAAAATACAGAGATAGTCCTTGTTTTAATGGTTGGTTTCAATTTAAATTTTTTGAAAAATTTAAATCGTTTAATTTTCACTCTATTTGACCTTTGAAAGATTTCAAAACACATTGTATGGTGTTCTCCATCTTCCAAAATACAGAGATAGTCCTTGTTTTAACATTTGGATTTAATTTAAATTTTTTGAAAAATTTAAATCGTTTAAATCTCAGTCTATTTAACCTTTGAATGATTTCAAAACACATTGTATGATGTTTTCCATCTTTCAAAATACAGAGATAGTCCTTGTTTTAATGGTTGGTTTCAATTTAAATTTTTTGAAAAATTTAAATCGTTTAAATTTCACTCTATTTGACCTTTGAAAGATTTCAAAACAAATTATATGATGTTCTCCGTCTTTCAAAATACAGAGATAGTCCTTGTTTTAACATTTGGATTTAATTTAAATTATTTTAAAAATTTAAATCGTTTAAATCTCACTCTTTTTGACCTTTGAAAGATTTCAAAACACATTGTATGATGTTCTCCGTCTTTCAAAATACAGAGATAGTCCTTGTTTTTAAATTTGGAATCAAATTGAATTTTTTGAAAATTTTAAATTGTTTGAATCTCACTCTATTTGTAAATTGAAAGATTTCAAAACACATTGTATGATATTCTCCATCTTTCAAAATACAGAAATAGTCCTTGTTTTAACATTTGGAAGCAATTTAAATTTTTTGAAAAATTTAAATCCTTTAAATCTCACTCTATTTGACCTTTGAGAGATTTCAAAACATATTGTATGATGTTCTTCACCTTTCAAAATACAGAGATAGTCCTTGTTTTAATGGTTGGTTTCAATTTAAATTTTTTGGAAAATTTAAATCGTTTAAATTTCACTCTATTTGACCTTTGAAAGATTTCAAAACAAATTATATGATGTTCTCAATCTTCCAAAATACAGAGATAGTCCTTGTTTTAACATTTGGATTTAATTTAAATTTTTTGAAAAATTTAAATCGTTTAAATCTCACTCTATTTAACCTTTGAAAGATTTCTAAACACATTATATGATGTTCTCCATCTTCCAAAATACAGAGATAGTCCTTGTTTTAACATTTGGATTTAATTTAAATTATCTTAAAAATTTAAATCGTTTAAATCTCACTCTATTTGACCTTTGAAAGATTTCAAAACACATTGTATGATGTTCTCCGTCTTTCAAAATACAGAGATAGTCCTTGTTTCAATCAAAATGACACCTCATCGAAATCGGACGGAAGACCCACTCATTGCTCGCAACGAGATCGGATCTAGTTAGGGTCTTCCGTCTTCAGCGAAGACCCTTCTATTATTATGTTTCTTTTTCAAGCTTCTTATTAGGGTCTTCCGTCTTCAGCGGAAGACCCTTCTATTATTCTATTGTTTCTTTTTCACTTTTATTAGGGTCTTCCGTCTCCAACGGAAGACCCTTCTATTATTCTATTGTTTCTTTTTCACTTTTATTAGGGTCTTCCGTCTTCAGCGGAAGACCCTTCTATTATTCTTATGTTTCTTTTTCACTTTTATTATTATTCTTCTTTTTTTTCTCCTTACCGATTTTGTGCAGAAGATTTCTCGGAGATGGCTCGGTCGATTTACTTCAAATTTTCAGAGTTTATGTCTTACCATCTGAAGTTTGTACCGGCATTTCAAAATTTGAAAAATCACTTCCGGTCGGAAGTTATCGCCCTTTTATTAAAATTCAGAGGACCTCCTTGTCTGTGATGGAAGTCAAAAACGGCTTAAGCTAGAGCGCTGAAATTTTCAGTGATGATAGAGGACATTTCGCCATTATGCACCTGGGTTTAGATATTTTCCGGAAGTGCCTAGTATGGAAGCTCGGTAGGGGTCAAAATTTAGGAAGCGAATCATGAGTGAATTTTTGAGACATTTCTTACGATAACTTTTTAACTATGAGTATTTTGTTAAAACATATTGAACAGAAATTGTGTAGAATTACAAGATCTTTTATATGATATCAAAGAAAAAGGGCTGACTCATCACATTAGGGGCTGAGAAGGGCCGAAAGTCTTTGATCAATAACTCTTTAACGATCAATATTTTGTAATGCATTACTGAAGCAAAAATGTTTATCTCAACAATTTACAACTATATATAATGATATTCACATCATATGTTACATAATTAGGGGCCATAAGGGGCCAGAATGCTAAATCTTTGACGCTTTATATCTCAAAAGTGGGAAATATTTTGATAAGCAATATTGAACAAAAGATGTCCAAAATAATGTTCTTAACAAGATGCAACCTTTCATTTTTTGCTAAACGTCCCCATTAAGGAGTTGAAGGGCTGGCCCCTAAATACTTCTTTTGCAAATATCTCAGAAACGAAAAAGAATTTCTGACTAGTTGTTGAATAAAAAGTGTTCAAAATCATGAGAGCTTTAAAGTGATATGAAGAAAAAGGGGCTGGACCCTCAAATTAGGGGCTGAGAAGGGCCGAATGTCTTCAATCAATAACTCTTTAACAATCAATATTTTGTAATGCATTACTGAAGCAAAAATGTTTATCTCAACTATTTACAAGTATATATTATGATATTCACATCATTTGTTACATAATTAGGGTCCATAAGGTGCCAGAATGCTAAATCTTTGATGCTTTATATCTCAAAAGTGGGAAATATTTTGATAAGCAATATTGAACAAAAGATGTCCAAAAGAATGTTCTTAACAAGATGCAACCTTTCATTTTTTGCTAAACGTCCCCATTAAGGAGTTGAAGGGCTGGCCCCTAAATACTTCTTTTGCAAATATCTCAGAAACGAAAAAGAATTTCTGACTAGTTGTTGAATAAAAAGTGTTCAAAATCATGAGAGCTTTAAAGTGATATGAAGAAAAAGGGGCTGAGCCCTCACAATAGGGGCTGAGAGGGGCCGAAAGTCTTTGAACAATAACTCTTTAACGATCAATATTTTGTAATGCATTACTGAAGCAAAAATGTTTATCTCAACAATTAACCAGTAAATATTATGATATTCACTTCATATATTACATAATTAGGGTCCATAAGGGGCCAGAACGCTAAATCTTTGATGCTTTATATCTCAAAAGTGGGAAATATTTTGATAAGCAATATTGAATAAAAGATGTCCAAAATAATGTTCATAACAAGATGCAACCTTTCATTTTTTGCTAAACGTCCCTATTAAGGAGTTGAAGGGCCGGCCCCTAAACACTTCTTTTGCAAATATCTCAGAAACGAAAAAGAATTTCTGACTAGTTGTTGAATAAAAAGTGTTCAAAATCATGAGAGCTTTAAAGTGATATGAAGAAAAAGGGGCTGGACTCTCAAATTAGGGGCTGAGAAGGGCCGAATGTCTTCAATCAATAACTCTTTAACAATCAATATTTTGTAATGCATTACTGAAGCAAAAATGTTTATCTCAACTATTTACAAGTATATATTATGATATTCACATCATTTGTTACATAATTAGGGTCCATAAGGTGCCAGAATGCTAAATCTTTGATGCTTTATATCTCAAAAGTGGGAAATATTTTGATAAGCAATATTGAACAAAAGATGTCCAAAATAATGTTCATAACAAGATGCAACCTTTCATTTTTTGCTAAACGTCCCCATTAAGGAGTTGAAGGGCCGGCCCCTAAACACTTCTTTTGCAAATATCTCAGAAACGAAAAAGAATTTCTGACTAGTTGTTAAACAAAAAGTGTTCAAAATCATGAGAGCTTTAAAGTGATATGAAGAAAAAGGGGCTGGACCCTCATAATAGGGGCTGAGAGGGGCCGAAAGTCTTTGAACAATAACTCTTTAACAATCAATGATTTGGAATACATTACTGAAGCAAAAATGTTTATCTCAACAATTTACGAGTATGTATTATGATATTCACATAATATGTTACATAATTAGGGTCCATAAGGTGCCAGAATGCTAAATCTTTGATGCTTTATATCTCAAAAGTGGGAAATATTTTGATAAGCAATATTGAACAAAAGATGTCCAAAATAATGATCTAAACAGAATGCAACCTTTCATTTTTTGCTAAACGTCCCCATTAAGGAGTTGAAGGGCCGCAAATATCTCAGAAACGAAAAAGTATTTCTGACTAGTTGTTGAACAAAAAGTGTTCAAAATCATGAGAGCTTTAAGGTGATATCAAGGAAAAGGGTCTGACTCCTTAAATAAGGGACCGAGAGGAGCCGAAAGTATACAATCAATAACTCTTTAATGATCAATATTTTGTAATATATTACTGAGGCGAAATAGTTCTTCTTCACACACTTTATCTAAATAACATGATGTTGATATCATATATTACGCAATAAGGGGTCTTTAGGGGGCCAGATTGCATAATCTTTGGCGCAATATGTCCCGAAAAGGAAGAATATTTTGATAAACAGTATTGAACAAAAGACGTTCAAAATAATATTCTGAACAATATGCACTCTTTGAATTTTTGCTAGACGTCCCCATTCAGGACTTGAAGGGCCGGCCCTTAATATTTCTTTTGCATATATCCCGAAACCAAAAAAAGAATTTCTTAATAGTTGTTGCACAAAAAGTGTTTAAAATCTTGAGAGCTTTAAGATGATATCAAGAAAAAGGGGGCCGACTTCTCACATTAGGGGCCAAGAAGAACCGAAAGTCTTTAATCTATAACCCTTTAATGATCAATATTTTGTTAAACATTATTAATGCAAAATTGTTCGTCTTAACAATTTATTTATATCATTATATTCGAACAAAAATCTCAGTCAAATTCTTATCTCATCTAATCAAAAATCGGACGGAAGACCCACTCGTTGCTCGCAACGAGATCTCATCTAGTTATTATTATTATTCTTTTTTTTCTTTACAATTTTTGTGCAGAAGATTTCTCGGAGTTGGCTGGGTCGATTTTCTTGAAAATTTCAGGGAAGATGTATCTTTGTCTGACCCTTATACGTTTTTCTCATTTTTTTGAAATTCACTTCCGGTCGGAAGTTATTGCCCTTTAATCAAAATTCAGAGGACCTCCTTGTCTGCAATGGAACTCAAAAACGATTAAAACTAGAGTGCTGAAATTTTCAGCGATGATAGAGGACATGTTGCCATTGATCACCTGGGTTTTCAAATCTTCCGGAAGTGCCTAGTATGGAAGCTCGGTAGGGGTCAAAATTTAGGACACGAATCATGAGTGAATTTTAGAGACATTTCTTACGATAACTTTTTAACTATGAGTATTTTGTTAAACCATATTGAACGGAAATTGTGTAGAATTACAAGATGTTTTATTTGATATCAAAGAAAAAGGGCTGACTTATCACATTAGGGGCGGAAAAGGGCCGAAAGTCTTTAATCAATAACTCTTTAACGATCTTTATTTGGAAATGCATTACTGAAGCAAAAATGTTTATCTCAACAATTTACAACTATATATTATGATATTCACATCATATGTTACATAATTAGGGGCCATAAGGGGCCAGAATGCTAAATCTTTGACGCTTTATATCTCAAAAGTGGGAAATATTTTGATAAGCATTATTGAACAAAAGATGTCCAAAATAATGTTCTAAACAAGATGCAACCTTTCATTTTTTGCTAAACGTCCCCATTAAGGAGTTGAAGGGCCGGCCCCTAAATACTTCTTTTGCAAATATCTCAGAAACGAAAAAGAATTTCTGACTAGTTGTTGAACAAAAAGTGTTCAAAATTATGAAAGCTTTAAAGTGATATGAAGAAAAAGGGGCTGAACCCTCACAATAGGGGCTGAGAGGGGCCGAAAGTCTTTGAACAATAACTCTTTAACGTTCAATATTTTGTAATGCATTACTGAAGCAAAAATGTTTATCTCAACAATGTACGACTATATATTATGATATTCACACCATATGTTACAAAATTAGGGGCCATAAGGGGCCAGAATGCTAAATCTTTGACGCTTTATATCTCAAAAGTGGGAAATATTTTGATAAGCATTATTGAACAAAAACTGTCCAAAATAATGTTCTAAACAAGATGCAATCTTTCATTTTTTGCTAAACGTCCCCATTAAGGAGTTGAAGGGCCAGCCCCTAAATACTTCCTTTGCAAATATCTCAGAAACGAAAAAGAATTTCTGACTAGTTTTTGAACAAAAAGTATTCAAAATCATGAAAGCTTTAAAGTGATATGAAGAAAAAGGGGCTGGACCCTCACAATAGGGGCTGAGAGGGGCCGAAAGTCTTTGAACAATAACTCTTTAACGTTCAATATTTTGTAATGCATTACTGAAGCAAAAATGTTTATCTCAACAATGTACGACTATATATTATGATATTCACACCATATGTTACAAAATTAGGGGCCATAAGGGGCCAGAATGCTAAATCTTTGACGCTTTATATCTCAAAAGTGGGAAATATTTTGATAAGCAATATTGAACAAAAGATGTCCAAAATAATGTTCTAAACAAGATGCAACCTTTCATTTTTTGCTAAACGTCCCCATTAAGGAGTTGAAGGGCCGGCCCCTAAATACTTCTTTTGCAAATATCTCAGAAACGAAAAAGAATTTCTGACTAGTTGTTGAACAAAAAGTGTTCAAAATTATGAAAGCTTTAAAGTGATATGAAGAAAAAGGGGCTGGACCCTCACAATAGGGGCTGAGAGGGGCCGAAAGTCTTTGAACAATAACTCTTTAACGATCAATATTTTGTAATGCATTACTGAAGCAAAAATGTGTATCTCAACAATGTACGACTATATATTATGATATTCACACCATATGTTACAAAATTAGGGGCCATAAGGGGCCAGAATGCTAAATCTTTGACGCTTTATATCTCAAAAGTGGGAAATATTTTGATAAGCATTATTGAACAAAAGATGTCCAAAATAATGTTCTAAACAAGATGCAATCTTTCATTTTTTGCTAAACGTCCCCATTAAGGAGTTGAAGGGCCGGCCCCTAAATTCTTCTTTTGCAAATATCTCAGAAACGAAAAAGAATTTCTGACTAGTTGTTGAACAAAAAGTGTTCAAAATCATGAAAGCTTTAAAGTGATATGAAGAAAAAGGGGCTGGACCCTCACAATAGGGGCTGAGAGGGGCCGAAAGTCTTTGAACAATAACTCTTTAACGATCAATATTTTGTAATGCATTACTGAAGCAAAAATGTGTATCTCAACAATGTACGACTATATATTATGATATTCACATCAAATGTTACATAATTAGGGACCATAAGGGGCCAGAATGCTAAATCTTTGACGCTTTATATCTCAAAAGTGGGAAATATTTTGATAAGCAATATTGAGCAAAAGATGTCCAAAATAATGTTCTAAACCAGATGCATCCTTTCATTTTTTGCTAAACGTCCCCATTAAGGAGTTGAAGGGCCGGCCCCTATATACTTCTTTTGCGAATATCTCAGAAATGAAAAAGAATTTCTGACTAGTTGTTGAACAAAAAGTGTAAAAAATCGTGGGAGATTTAAGGTGATATCAAGGAAAAGGGTCTGACCCCTTAAATAAGGGGCCGAGAGGCGCCGAAAGTATACAATCAATAACTCTTTAATGATCAATATTTTGTAATATATTACTGAAGCGAAATAGTTCTTCTTCACAAACTTTATCTAAATAACATGATGTTGATATCATATGTTACGAAATAAGGGGTCTTTAGGGGGCCAAATTGCATAATCTTTGGCGCAATATGTCTTGAAAAGGAAGAATATTTTGATAAACAGTATTGAACAAAAGACGTTCAAAATAATATTCTGAACAATATGCACTCTTTTAATTTTTGCTAGACGTCCCCATTTAGGACTTGAAGGGCCGGCCCTTAATATTTCTTTTGCATATATTCCGAAAACAAAAAAGAATTTCTGAATAGTTGTTGAACAAAAAGTGTTCAAAATCATGAGAGCTTTAAGATGGTATCAAGAAAAAGGGGCTGACCTCTCACATTAGGGGCCAAGAAGGGCCGAAAATCTTTAATCTAAAACCCTTTAATGATCAATATTTTATTAAACATTATTAAAGCAAAATTGTTTGTCTTAACAATTTATTTATATCATTATATTTGAACGAAAATCCCAGTCAAATTCTTATCTCATCTTATCAAAAATCGGACGGAAGACCCACTCGTTGCTCGCAACGAGAATCTCATCTAGTTATTATTCTTTTTTTTTCTTTACAATTTTTGTGCAGACGATTTCTTGGAGATGGCTCGATCGATTTACTTGAAATTTTCAGAGAAGATGCATCTTTGTCTGAAGCTTATACATTTTTTTCAATTTTTTAAAAATCACTTCCGGTTGGGAGTTATCTCCCTTTTATCAAAATTCAGAGGACCTCCTTGTCTGCGATGAAACTCAAAAACGGCTTAAGCAAGAGCGGTGAAATTTTCAGTGATGATAGAGGACATGTTGCCATTTTGCACCTGGGTTTGGATATTTTCCGGAAGTGCCTAGTATGGAAGCTCGGTAGGGGTCGAAATTTAGGACACGAATCATGAGTGAATTTTTGAGATATTTTGTATCATATCTTTTAAAGTATAATTATTTTGTTAATACATATTGAACAATATTTGTGCAGAATGAAAAGATCTTTAATATGATATCAAGAAAAAAGCGCTGACTCATCACATTAGGGGCCGATAGGGGCCAAAAGTCTTTAATCGATAACTCTTAAACAAGCAATATTTTTGTATACATTACTGAAGCAAAATTATTCATCGAAACAATTTACAACTATATTTTATGATTTTTACGTCATATGTCACATAAATAGGGGCCACAAGGGGCCAGAATTCTTAATCTTTGAAGCTCTATATCTCGAAAAGGGGAAATATTTTGAAAAGCAATATTGAACAAAAGTTGTTTAGAATGATGTTCTCAACAATGTGCATCCTTTGAATTTTTCCTAAACAGCCTCTGTAAGGACTTAAAGGGACGGCCCCTAAATATTTCAAGTCTACATATCTCGAAAACGAAACGAAACTTCTGAATAGTTGTAGAACAAAAAGTCTTCAGAATTACAAGACCTTTCATGTGATATCAAGAAAAAGGGGCTGACCCCTCAAATTAGGGCCCGAGAGGGGCCAAAAGTCTTTCATCAATAACTCCTTAACTTTAAATATTTTGATATTAATTATTGAAGCAAAAATGTTCATCTTCACAATCTGCAACCATATATTTTAAAATTTTTATCAAATATTACGTTATTAGGGGCCATAAGCGAATTATATCTCGAAAAGGGGAAACATTTTGAAAAGCAATATTGAACAAAAGTTGCTTAGAATAATGCTCTAGGGGCTCAGAGGTGCCAAAAGTCTTTTATATGTAAGTCTTTAACAGTAATGTTCATCTTCACGATCTGCTACTATATATTTTTTCAAATCTTCATCAAGTATTACGTTTTTAGGTGCCAAAAGAGGGGACAAAAACCTTTTATTTATTACTCTTTAATGATCAAAATTTTGCTAAACATAACTGAAGCAAATTGTACGTTTTGACTTTTTATATATTTATGAACGAAAATCTTAGTTAAATTCGTATCTCATCTTATCAAAAATCGGACGGAAGATCCACTCGTTGCTCGCAACGAGATCGCATCTAGTTAGGGTCTTTCGTCTTCAGCGGAAGACCCTTCTATTATTCTTCGGTTTCTTTTTTACCTTTATTATTATTAGGGTCTTCCGTCTTCAGCGGAAGACCCTTCTATTATTCTTAAGTTTCTTTTTCAAGCTTATTAGGGTCTTCCGTCTTCAGCGGAAGACCCTTCTATTATTCTTCGGTTTCTTTTTTACCTTTATTAGGGTCTTCCGTCTTCAGCGGAAGACCCTTCTATTATTCTTAGGTTTCTTTTTTACCTTTATTATTATTATTATTATTATTATTATTCTTTTTTCTCCTTACAAAATTTGTGCAGAGGATTTCTCGGAGATGGCTCGTTCGATTTCATTCAAATTTTCAAGGTAGATGCATTGACATCTGAAGTTAATTCCGGCAAGTCTGTTAGGGGATATTTACTTCCGGTCGAGAGTTATTGCCCTTTTATTAAAATTCAGAGCACCTCCTTGTCTGCGATGGAACACAAAAACGGCTTAAGCTAGAGCGCTGAAATTTTCAGTGATGATAGAGGACATGTTGCCATATTGCACCTGGGTTAAGAAATTTTCCGGAAGTGCCTAGTATGGAAGCTCGGTAGGGGTCGAAATTTAGGACACGAATCATGAGTGAATTTTTGAGACATTTTGTATCATATCTTTTAAAGTATAATTATTTTGTTAAAACATGTTGAACAGTATTTGTGCAGAATAAAAAGATCTGTAACATGATATCAAGAAAAAAGGGCTGACTCATCACATTAGGGGCCAATAGGGGCCGAAAGTCTTTAATCGATAACTCTTAAACAAGCAATATTTTTGTATACATTACTGAAGCAAAATTATTTATCTTAACAAACTACAACGATATATTATGATTTTTACGTCATATGTTACATAAATAAGGGCCACAAGGGGCCAGAATGCTTAATCTTTGAAGCTTTATATCTCTAAAAGAGGAAACATTTTGAAAAGCAATATTGAACAAAAGTTGTTTAGAATGATGATCTGAACAATGTGCATCCTTTGAATTTTTCCTAAACAGCCCCTATAAGGACTTAAAGGGACAGCCCCTAAATATTTCAAGTCTACATATCTCGAAAACCAAACGAAACTTCTGAATAGTTGTTGAACAAAAAGTCTTCAGAATTACAAGACCTTTCAAGTGATATCAAGAAAAAGGGGCTAACCCCTCAAATTAGGGGCTCAGGGGGGCCAAAAGTCTTTCATCTATAACTCCTTAACGTTAAATATTTTGATATTAATTATTGAAGCAAAAATGTTCATCT